>NC_056726.1:1501507909-1501544215 GCF_019279795.1 Protopterus annectens
GTGGTTTTCATTCATGTCTAAACTGGCTTAGGCCAATGAAATGCAAATACAAATAAATGCCAAAGATAGACCCAGAACATGCTGCTCATCTAAAATATAATTATCCTGTGTCAACATGTCAGGTAACAATGATACATTATCTTACATTACCAAATGTCTCCAATGATTTTGCAATTACAGATAACATAGTCCCACAGTCTAATCATACATGTTGTGGCCCAAAATCTCCATGTGGTTATAACATCTAAGCTTTGAATGCACTCAAAGTGTCAAAAAAGCATAATAAATTACATAACATGTTTGTTCAATGATACTGTTATGTCATAGCACACCTGTAGGTCAACCTGATATAAATGTAACATTCCAGTAATGATCTTGGCATGCATAGTACAGCAGGTATAACACTGACTGGTAGCACAAAATAATATGTCAACTTGTGGTGCCCTAATGTTTAGAACCATCTGGTAGAACAGATCAATAGAGTCACCACGTGGTGCCCTGATGTTTACAACCATCTGGTAGAACAGATCAATAGAGTCACCATGTGGTGCCCTGATGTTTACAACCATCTGGTAGAACAAATCAATAGATTCACCATGCGGTGCCCTGATGTTTACAGCCATCTGGTAGAACAGATCAATAGAGTCACCATGCAGTGCCCTGATGTTTATAACCATCTGGTAGAACAGATAAATAGAGTCACCATGTGGTGCCCTGATGTTTACAACCATCTGATAGAACAGATCAATAGAGTCACCATGTGGTGCCCTGATGTTTACAACCATCTGGTAGAACAGATCAATAGAGTCACCATGTGGTGCCTTTATGTTTACAACCATCTGCAGAATAGATCAATAGAGTCACCATGTGGTGCCCTGGTGTTTACAACCATCTGGTAGAACAGATCAATAGAGTCACCATGTGGTGCCCTGATGTTTAGAAACATCTGGTAGAACAAATCAATAGAGTCACCATGTGGTGCCATGATGTTTACAACCATCTGGTAGAACAGATCAATAGAGTCAATATGTGGTGCCTGATGTTTACAACCATCTGGTAGAACAGATCAATAGAGTCACCATGTGGTGCCCTAATGTTTACAAACATCTGGTAGAACATATTAATAGAGTCACAATGTGGTGCCCTGATGTGTAAAACCATCTGGTAGAACAGATCAATAGAGTCACCCTGTGGTACCCTGATGTTTACAACCATCTGGTAGAACAGATCAATAGAGTCACCATGTGGTGCCCTGGTGTTTACAACCACCTGGTAGAACAGATCAAAAGAGTCACCATGTGGTGCCTTGTTGTTTACAACCATCTGGTAGAGCAGATCAATAGAGTCACCAAGTGGTGCCCTGATGTTTACAACCACCTGGTAGAACAGAGCAATAGAGTCACCATGTGGTGCCCTGATGTTTACAACCATCTGGTAGAACAGATCAATAGAGTCACCATGTGGTGCCTTTATTTTGACAAACATCTGGCAGAATAGATCAATAGAGTCACCATGTGGTGCCCTGATGTTCACAGCCATCTGGAAGAACAGATCAGTAGAGTCACCATGTGGTGACCTGATGTTTACAACCATCTGGTAGAACAGATCAATAGAGTCATCATGCAATGCCCTGATGCCTACAATCATCTGGTAGAACAGATCAGTAGAGTCACCATGTGGTGACCTGATGTTTACAACCATCTGGTAGAACAGATCAATAGAGTCACCATGTGGTGCCCTGATGTTTACAACCATCTGATAGAACAGATCAGTAGAGTCACCATGTGGTGCCCTGATGTTTACAACCATTTGGTAGAAGAGATCAATAGAGTCACCATGTGGTGCCTTTATGTTTACAACCATCTGGCAAAATAGATCAATAGAGTCACCATGTGGTGCCCTGATGTTTACAACCATCTGGTAGAACAAATCAATAGAGTCACCATGTGGTGCCTTGATGTTCTCAACCATCTCGTAGAACAGATCAATAGAGTCACCATGTGGTGCCTTGATGTTCACAACCATCTGGTATAAGAGATCAATAGAGTCACCATGTGGTGCCCTGATGTTCACAACCATCTGGTAGAACAGATCTATAGAGTCACCATGTGATGCTCTGATGTGTACAACCATCTGGTAGAACATATCAATAGAGTCACCATGTGGTGCCATGATGTTTACAACCATCTGGTAGAACAGATCAATACAGTCACTATGTAGTGCCCTGATGTTTACAACCATCTGGTAGAACAGATCAATAGAGTTGCCATGTGGTGCCTTTATGTTTACAACCATCTGGCAGAATAGATCAATAGTCACCATGTGGTGCCCTGATGTTTACAACCATCTTGTAGAACAGATCAATAGAGTCACCATATGGTGCCTTGATGCTCACAACCATCTCATAGAACAGATCAATAGTGTCACCATGTGGTGCCTTGATGTTCACAACCATCTGGTAGAACAGATCAATAGAGTCACCATGTGGTGCCCTGATGTTTACAACCATCTGGTAGAACAGATCAATCAAGTCACCATGTGGTACTCTGATGTTTACAACCATCTGGTAGAACATATCAATATAGTCACCATATGTTTCCCTGATGTTTACAACCATCTGCTAGAACAGATCAATATAGTCACCATGTAGTGCCCTGATGTTTACAACTATCTGGTAGAACAGATCAATATAGTCACCATGTGGTGCATTGTGGCCTGCAATAGTTTGGTAACACAAATCAATATGTAACCTTGTGGTGCATTGAGGCATACAACTGTATGGTAGCATACCTCATTATGTCTCTATGTGGAGCATCGAGGCCTACAACTATTTGGTAGTGAATATACATTTGTCACCATGTGGTGCACTGAGGACTACAGCTGTTTTTGAGCACAACCAATATATGGGTCTACTTTAGGACCTTGAATGTTTAATTGCTCGAATGCATATGGATCAAACCATATGCATCAAACTATTAAACAATCGAAGTCCAAACAAAAAAAAAAATACAAAAAAGAAAAGAATTTACACTAGTGTAGGCAGGGGGGCAAGCCCCCCTTCACCCACATGTGGGGGGCTGCGCCCCCACATCCACTGCTACTTATATATACCAAATCCGAGATCGCACTACGTTGAAGTAATCAGAAATCTCCAACTGTATGGTGGTACATATCAATATGTTGCCATGTGGTGCACTGATGCCTACAATTGTTTGGTACTGCATTTCAGTATAGTCATAATGTATTGCTTTGATACTTACAACTGTCTGGTAGCACTTATCATTTTGTCACCCTGTGGTGCACTAAGGGATGCAACTGTTTGGAGGTACATATCAAAATGTCATGATGTCGTGCACTGTGGCCTATAACTGTCTGGTAGCCCATGTCAATATAGTCACCATGTGATGTACTGAGGTCTACAACTGTCTAGTTGTGAATATCAATATTTCACCATGTGGCACTGAGGCCTACAATGCATATATCAATATGTCAACATATGGTGCAATAACATCTACAACTGTCTCATAGCACATGTCATTATGTCAGCATATGTTGCACTGAGGATTAAAACTGCCTGGAAGCACATAGTATGGCAAGATGTGGTGGACTGAGGCTTGCAATGTTTTGGTAATACATATCATTATGTCACCATGTTTTTGCACTGAGGCCTATAACTGGTAGAGCATATCAATATAGTCACCATGTGGGGCACTGATGCCTAGATCTGTTTGGTAGTGCTTCTCAAAATGTCACCATATGGTGCACTGAGGCCTATAACTGTCTTGTAGAGCATACCAACATAGTCAACGTGTTGTGGAATGGGGCCTAGACCTGTTTGGTAGATTATATCATTATGACAGCATGTGGTGCACTGAGGCCTACAACTGTTTAGTAGTACATATAATTATGTCACCATGTGGTGCACTAAGGCCTATAATTGTTTAGTAGTACATATCATTATGTCAATGTGGTGCATTGAGGCCTACAACTGTTTAGTAGTACATATCAATACATCACCATGTGGTGCACTAAGGCCTACATCTGTTTAGTAGTACATATCAATACATCACCATGTGGTGCACTGAGGCCTATAACTGTTTAGTAGTACATATCATTATGTCACCATGTGGTGCACTAAGTCCTACAACTGTTTAGTAGTACATATCATTATGTCAATGTGGTGCACTGAGGCCTACAACTGTTTAGTAGTACATATCATTATGTCAATCTGGTGCACTGAGGCCTATAACTGTTTAGTAGTACATATCAATATGTCAATGTGGTGCACTGAGGCCTACAACTGTTTAGTAGTACATATTGATACGTCACCATGTGGTGCACTGAGGCCTATAACTGTTTAGTAGTACATATCATTATGTCACCATGTGGTGCACTAAGGCCTACATCTGTTTAGTAGTACATATCAATATGTCACCATGTGGTGCACTGAGGCCTATAACTGTTTAGTAGTACATATCATTATGTCACCATGTGGTGCGATAAGGCCTACAACTGTTTAGTAGTACATATCATTATGTCAATGTGGTGCACTGAGGCCTACAACTGTTTAGTAGTACATATCATTATGTCAACATGTGGTGCACTAAGGCCTACAACTGTTTAGTAGTACATATCATTATGTCAATGTGGTGCACTGAGGCCTATAACTGTTTAGTAGTACATATCAGTATGTCAATGTGGTGCACTGAGGCCTATAACTGTTTAGTAGTACATATCATTATGTCACCATGTGGTGCACTAAGGCCTACAACTGTTTAGTAGTACTTATCATTATGTCACCATGTGGTGCACTAAGGCCTACAACTGTTTAGTAGTACATATCAGTATGTCAACATGTGGTGCACTAAGGCATACAACTGTTTAGTAGTACATATCATTATGTCATCGTGGTGCACTGAGGCCTATAACTGTTTAGTAGTACATATCATTATGTCAATGTGGTGCACTAAGGCCTATAACTGTTTGGTAGTACATATCATTATGTCACCAGGTGGTGCACTGAGGCCTACAACTGTTTAGTAGTACATATCATTATGTCACCATGTGATGCACTGAGGCCTATAACTGTTTGGTAGTACATATCAGTATGTTACCATGTGGTGCACTGAGTCCTATAACTGTTTGATAGGGCATATCAATATGTCACCATGTGGTGCACTGAGGCCTATAACAGTAGTACATATCATTATGTCAGCATGTGGTGCACTAAGGCCTACATCTGTTTAGTAGTACATATCAATACATCACCATGTGGTGCACTGAGGCCTATAACTGTTTGCGAACACTCATCAATATGTCACAATGTGGAGTACTGATGCCTACAGTGGTCTGGTGCTGGATATTAATATGTCACCATGTGGTAGACTGTTGCCTACAACTCTCTGGTAGTGCAGACCAGTATAGTCACCTTCTGGTGCATTATGCCTACAACTGGTAGCACATATCAATACGTCAACATGTGGTGCACGGAGTCCTAAAACTGTCTGGTAGCACTTATTGAAATGTCACCATGTGGTGCAGTGAGGCCTACAACTGTTTTGGAGCACATATCAATATTTCACCATGTGGGACACTGCGGCCTACAACTGTTTGGTAGCACATATCATTATGTCACCATGTGGAGCATTCATGCCTACAACTGTCTGGTAGTGCAGATCAATAATGTTACCATGTGCATATTGTGGCCAGCAACTGTTTGATAGAGTGTATCAATATGTCGACATGTGGTGCACTGAGGCCTACAGCTGTCAAGAAGTGCATGTCAGTATGTCACTATGTTCAGTAATGCTGACAACTATCTGGTACAGCAAATCAATATGTCACCATGCAGTGCACTGATGCCTATAACTGTCTTGTAGCACATATCAATATGGTCACAATGTGACACACTGAGATTTACAATTACCTGGTTGCAAACATAAATATTTCACCATGTGGAGCATTGAGGCTTAAAACTGTCTGGTAGTGCTTATAAATGTAGTCACCATGTGGTGCAATGGGGCCTATAACTGTTTAGTAGTACATATCAATATGTCAGCATGTGGTGCACTGAAGCCTATAACTGTTTAGTAGTACATATCAGTATGTCAACATGTGGTGCACTAAGGCCTACAACTGTTTAGTAGTACATATCAATACATCACCATGTGGTGCACTAAGGCCTACAACTGTTTAGTAGTACATATCAATACGTCACCATGTGGTGCACTAAGGCCTACAACTGTTTAGTAGTACATATCAATACGTCACCATGTGGTGCACTGACGCCTATAACTGTTTAGTAGTACATATCAGTATGTCAATGTGGTGCACTGATGTCTATAACTGTTTAGTAGTACATATCATTATGTCACCATGTGGTGCACTAAGGCCTACAACTGTTTTGTAGTACATATCATTATGTCACCATGTGGTGCACTAAGGCCTACATCTGTTTAGTAGTACATGTCAGTATGTCAACATGTGGTGCACTAAGGCCTACAACTGCTTAGTAGTACATATCATTATGTCAATGTGGTGCACTGAGGCCTATAACTGCTTAGTAGTACACATCATTATGTCAATGTGGTGCACTAAGGCCTATAACTGTTTGGTAGTACATATCATTATGTCACCATGTGGTGCACTGAGGCCTACAACTGTTTAGTAGTACATATCATTATGTAACCATGTGGTGCACTAAGGCCTACAACTTTTTAGTAGTACATATCATTATGTCGCCATGTGGTTCACTGAGGCCTATAACTGTTTGGTAGTACATATCAGTATGTTACCATGTGATGCACTAAGGCCTACATCTGTTTAGTAGTACATATCAATACGTCACCATGTGGTGCACTGAGGCCTATAACTGTTTGCGAACACTCATCAATATGTCACAATGTGGAGTACTGATGCCTACAGTGGTCTGGTGCTGGATATTAATATGTCACCATGTGGTAGACTGTTGCCTACAACTCTCTGGTAGTGCAGACCAGTATAGTCACCATCTGGTGCATTATGCCTACAACTGGTAGCACATATCAATATGTCAACATGTGGTGCACTGAGTCCTATAACTGTTTAGTAGTACATATCATTATGTCAGCATGTGGTGCACTAAGGCCTACATCTGTTTAGTAGTACATATCAATACGTCACCATGTGGTGCACTGAGGCCTATAACTGTTTGATAGGGGATATCAATATGTCACCATGTGGTGCACTGAGGCCTATAACTGTTTAGTAGTACATATCATTATGTCAGCATGTGGTGCACTAAGGCCTACATCTATTTAGTAGTACATATTAATACGTCACCATGTGGTGCACTGAGGCCTATAACTGTTTGCGAACACTCATCAATATGTCACAATGTGGAGTACTGATGCCTACAGTGATCTGGTGCTGGATATTAATATGTCATCATGTGGTAGACTGTTGCCTACAACTCTCTGGTAGTGCAGACCATTATAGTCACCATCTGGTGCATTACGCCTACAACTGGTAGCACATATCAATATGTCAACATGTGGTGCACTGAGTCCTAAAACTGTCTGGTAGCACTTATTGAAATGTCACCATGTGGTGCAGTGAGGCCTACAACTGTTTTGGAGCACATATCATTATTTCGCCACGTGGGACACTGTGGCCTACAACTGTTTGGTAGCACATATCATTATGTCACCATGTGGTGCATTCATGCTTACAACTGTCTGGTAGCGCAGATCAATAATGTTACCATGTGCATATTGTGGCCAACAACTGTTTGGTAGAGTGTATCAATATGTCAAAATGTGCACTGAGGCCTACAGCTGTCAAGAAGTGCATGTCAGTATGTCACTATGTTCAGTAATGCTGACAACTATCTGGTACAGCAAATCAATATGTCACCATGTGGTGCACTGATGCCTATAACTGTCTTGTAGCACATATCAATATGGTCACAATGTGACACACTGAGGTTTACAATTACCTGGTTGCAAACATAAATATTTCACCATGTGGAGCATTGAGGCTTAAAACTGTCTGGTAGTGCTTATCAATGTAGTCACCATGTGGTGCAATGGGGCCTATAACTGTTTAGTAGTACATATCAATATGTTAGCATGTGGTGCACTGAAGCCTATAACTGTTTAGTAATACATATCAGTATGTCAACATGTGGTGCTCTAAGGCCTACAACTTTTTAGTAGTACATATCGATACATCACCATGTGGTGCACTAAGGCCTACAACTGTTTAGTAGTACATATCAATACATCACCATGTGGTGCACTAAGGCCTACAACTGTTTAGTAGTACATATCAATACGTCACCATGTGGTGCACTGAGGCCTATAACTGTTTAGTAGTACATATCAGTATGTCAACATGTGGTGCATTAAGGCCTACAACTGTTTAGTAGTACATATCATTATGTCAATGTGGTGCACTGAGGCCTATAACTGTTTAGTAGTACATATTATTATGTCAATGTGGTGCACTAAGGCCTAAAACTGTTTAGTAGTACATATCATTATGTCAGTGTGGTGCACTGAGGCCTATAACTGTTTAGTAGTACATATCATTATGTCAATGTGGTGCACTAAGGCCTACAACTGTTTAGTAGTACATATCAGTATGTCACCATGTGGTGCAATGAGGCCTATAACTGTTTGGTATGGCATATAAGTATGTCAACATGTGGTGCACTAAGGTCTACATCTGTTTAGTAGTACATATCAATACGTCACCATGTGGTGCACTGAGGCCTATAACTGTTTGTGAATACTCATCAAAATGTCACAATGTGGAGTACTGATGCCTACAGTGGTCTGGTGCTGGATATTAAGATGTCACCATGTGGTAGACTGTTGCCTACAACTCTCTGGTAGTGCAGACCAGTATAGTCACCATCTGGTGCATTATGCCTACAACTGGTAGCACATATCAATACGTCAACATGTGGTGCACTGAGTCCAAAACTGCCTGGTAGCACTTATTGAAATGTCACCATGTGGTGCAGTGAGGCCTGCAACTTTTTCAGAGCACATATCAATATTTCACCATGTAGGACACTGTGGCCTACAACTGTTTGGTAGCACATATCATTATGTCACCATGTGGTGCATTCATGCTTACAACTGTCTGGTAGCGCAGATCAATAATGTTACCATGTGCATATTGTGGCAAAAAAACTGTTTGGTAGAGCATATCAATATGTCGACATGTGGTGCACTGAGGCCTACAGCTGTCATGAAGTGCATTTCAGTATGTCACTATGTAGAGTAATGCTGACAACTATCTGGTACAGCAAATCAATATGTCACCATGTAGTGCACTGATGCCTATAACTGTCTTGTAGCACAAATCAATATGGTCACAATGTGACACACTGAGGTTTACAATTACCTGGTTGCAAATATAAATATTTTGCAATGTGGAGCATTGAGGCTTAAAACTGTCTGGTAGTGCTTATTAATGTAGTCACCATGTGGTGCAATGGGGCCTACAACTATTTGGTAGCACATATGTGACCATGTGGTACACTGAGGCTTACAACAGTTGTCATAATATGATGCACTGATGCCTACAACTGTCTGATTGTGCATAACAACATAGTCACCATGTGGTGCTCTGAGGCCTACAGCTGTCTGGTAGTGAATATCAATATGTCAGCATGTGGTGCACTAATGCCTGCAACTGTCAGGTAGCAAACATCAGGATGTCTCCATGTGGTGCACCGAGGACCACAACTGTTTGGGAACACATTTCAATATGTCACCATGTGGAACATTGAGGCCTACAACTGTCTGGTAGTGAAAAATCAATATACTCACCACATGATGCATTGTGGCCTACAACTGTTTGGTAGCGCATATCAATATGTCAACATGTGGTGCACTGAGGCTTACAGCTATCTGGTTGCATATATCAATATATCACCATGTTGTTCCCTGGTGCCTACAACTGTCTGGTAGCACTTACCAATATGTCATCATCCAGTGCACTGAGGTCTGTAGCTGTCTGATAATGCATATCGATATAGTCACCATGTGGTGCACTGAGGGCTTCAATTGTCTTGTAGTTCATGCCAATCTCACCACATGGTAAACTGATGCCTAAAACAGTCTGGCAGCACACACCAGTATAGCCAACATATGGTGCACTGAGGGGTTCAACTGTCTCATACTGCATATCAATATCTCACTACGTGGTGCACTGATGCCTACAACTGTCTGGTAGCGCATATCAATATAGTTAACATTTGGTGCAATTGGGCCTACAACTGTTTGGCAGAACATACCATTATGTCACTGTGTGGTGCACTGAGGTCTACAACTGTTTGGTAGTACATGTCAGCATGTCACAATGTGGTGCAATGATTACTATAAATGTACGGTAGAGGATATCAATGTAGTCACCATATGAGGCCTACAGGTGTCTGGTAGTTGCCCTGCTAGACAAATGTCCAGGGAAGTAAATATTGTGAGAGGAAATAGCCAGGGAATTGTTATGGCTAGGCTTGTATAGGCCTTAGGGCTGATAGCCTAGTACCAACCTATGAATCTGTGAACCTATATCAATATAATCACCATGTGACACACTGAAGTCCACAATTAGCTGGTTGCAAATATGAAAATGTCACCATGTGGTGCACTGAGGCCTAAAACAAATTGTTAACACTTATTAAGTACACTATTGAAATCCTCCAAAGCAAAGTTCTAGTCCAAACTGGCCACATCTACTAAAAACAATCATAAGGACTTCTTCACATATGTCCACAATCTCAAAGGAAGCACCAAGATCTTCTCAGAACTGGTGGTCAAGGACACCACATACACAAATGCTGTAGATATAGCCAACCTGCTGGCAAGCAGGTTCAGTGAAAACTTCACCCCTCTGTTGCCCTGTCAGTAAATCAGGACTTCCCCAGCACCTGCCCCCTCCCCTTATCTCTAGGGAGCAAGTCATCACTGCCCTCTCAAAGGCAGAAAATACAGCCTCCATGGGACCCGATAACATCCTAAGCTGCATCCTACATGAACTCAAGCAGGAACTTGCAGCACCATTAGGCACCCTATTCAACCAAAGCCTGAGTACTGGTTTCATCCCAGCTGAGTGGAGGACAGCCACTGTCATCCCTTTGCACAAAGTTGGAGCATCCACCGAGCCAGGAAATTATAGACCCATCAGCCTAACTAGCCTGATCTGCAAGGCCATGGAGCAGATTATCATGAACCTCATTAATAAGAACATTGGCAACCTCCAAACACTTGATCCCTCTCAGTTTGTTTTTATCAAGGGGAGGTCATGTCTGTTAAATTTAGTCGACTTCTTTGAGACAGTCACCAAAGCCATGGACGAGGGGAAGACTGTGCACACCACCTACCTTGACCTGGCCAAAGCCTTTGATACTATTCCCCACTTGGGTATACTAGATAAACTCTCTCAACTAGGCATCAATCCATATGTTACCAGATGAGTACCAAACTGCCTCACTAATGGAACCATATAGTCAAAATAGGAGAAGCCACCTCAAGCAGTAGACTCGTAACGATTGGTGTACTCCAGGGATCGGTCTTGGGGGCCTCTATTTTTTGGGATATACTTTTCTAAGGTGTAGGCCAAAACCAGTGGACTATGGCTGACCAAGTTTGCAGATTATTGCAAGCTGGGTGCTGTCATCAATTCCCGTATGATGTGGACATCTTCCAAGAGGGTCTCACCCAAAAAATGACTGGTGTCAGAAACATGGCCTCAAACTGAATGCCAAAAATGCATCATCATTCCCTTTGGGGAGAGTGACATCCCCACAAATTATCACATTAATAATAAGGTCATAAGCATGCAATCTGTTGTGAGGGACTTGGGCACCCAGGTTGATAGCAAACTGACTTTTAACCACCATATTGTCTCCATTGTATGAAAAGCTGTCTACATGACCCACCTCATTAGTAAGGGTTTCTCATCTGGGGACAAGGTGGTCATAACATCCCTGTATTCTTCCCTTATAAGATCAATTAATGCGTACAATGCCCCTTCCAGCATGTACCTCACAAAGCACATGCAGCAGCTGGGGAGACCACAGAGGTTCCTCACCAGGAGAATCCAAGGCCTCAAACATCTACCCTACACAGGCTAAAGGCCCTGTCACTCTATTCAGTCCAATACAGACTCCTCAGAGGTGACCTCTGTCTGGCATACAAAGCAATCTCAGACCCTGCCTTGATGTGACTGCTGCATATCTGCAAGTCAAGCTCCACTTGAGTAACCCACATGCTTGACCTCAACCTGGTCTGTAACATCAATAGGACTTGCTGATGGGACAGATATGTGGCCCAGAGACTCCCCCTTTTGTGGACTAGACTCCCTCTCCACATCAAGAAGAGTATCGCATTCCCCTTTTTAATCACAACCTAGATAACTGTATGGGGAACAGAAAATACACCCCTGGGATTCCACCTGTGTCTCTGCTGGACAGTGGTATCATGTGCTGACTTGTTGCAACATTGACTAAATTCTTGGCTAGGCTTATAACCGCCTCAGGGCCAATAGCCTAGTAACTTCCTATGATCCTGTGATCCTATGAACATATAATGCACTGAAGCCCACAACTGGTAGCACAAATCATTATGTCACCATGTGCTGCAATAAAGCCTACAACTGTTGGTAGCACATTTCAGCATGTCAAAATGTGACAACTGTTTGGTAGTACATATCAATATGTCACCAAGTGGTGCACTGAGGCTTATAACTGTCTGGTAGGCCACATATCTATATGTAAACCTGTGGTGCACTGAGGCCTGTCATACTTTGGTAGTATATATCAATATGTCACCATGTGGTGCACTACAGGATACAATTGTCTTGTAGCTCATATCAACATAGTGACCATCTAGTGCACTGACGTCTGCAACTGTCTGGTAGTTCTCATCAATATGCCACCATGTGGTGCACTAAGGGCAACAACTGACTGGTAGCTCATATCAACATAGTGACCATGTGGTGCACTGATGCCTACAACTGTTTTTAGTACATACCAATATGTCACCATGCGGTGCACTGAGGTCTACAACTGTTTGGTAGCATATATCATTATTTCACCATGTGGTGAACTGAGGCCTTCAGCTGTTTGTTAGTACATATCAATGTGTTACCATGTGATGTACTGAGGCCTTCAACTATTTGGCAGTACATATCAATGTGTCACCATGTGGTGCAATGAGTTCTACAAATGTCTGGTAGTACATATCAATATTGTCACCATTTTGTGAATTGATGCCTACAACTGTCTTGTAGAGCATACCAATACAGTCAATATGTTATGCAATGTGGCCTACAACTGTTTGGTAGATCATATCATTATGTCAATGTGGTGCACTGAGGCCTATAACTGTTTGGTAGGGCATATCAATATCTGACCGTGTGATATGCTGAGGCCTATAATAGCTCACTGAAAAATGAAAATATTTGGGAGGGTGGCCTAATGGTTAAGGTGTTTAGGTTCATAGGTTCATAGGTTCATACTAGGCTATCTGCCCTGGGGCAATTATAAGCCTAGCCCGATTCTGTATGGCTTACGCCACCCCTTGATTTGAGTATACTGTGCCCTTTTTAAGGTTTAGTTTACTGTGCCTCTGTCTAATAGTGACACGGGAGTAATCTCTGGGACAAACCTACGATCCCCCATCCACTTATCGAGATTCTTCTTGAAGAGATTCAGTGAGGTGCTCTGCCTCACATGAACTGGAATTCTATTCCAGAGCGAAGGAGCCTCTGGGTTATGAACCTGTCCCTCCAGCAAGTTCTATTTATTTCTGTGCTGAGGTTCAAGTCCCTCGAGCGTGTGGCTCTAAGGGATTTAGATTTACTGAGGTGGAGCATGTCCATTAATTCTGGATTTGACATAGCTGTGTATGTCAGGCATAGATCGCCTCGAAGTAAGCGGTATGCAACTGAGTAGAGCTGGAGTTTTTTTAACCGAGCAGCATATGGCATCTGTTTGAGACCCTTGATCCCCTTGGTGAGATACTTTTGGGGTCTTTCTAATTGCTGCAGGTGTCGGGTAAGGTACATCCCTAAAGGGGCATTGTATTCTATGATGGGCCTGATGAGGGATGAATAAAGGGGCATGATTACTGTGGTGTATTCAATGGACTGAGTTGTCTTGCCTTAGCTAATGCTCTTTGGGGGCGGGGAGGTGCATGATGTAAGGACTGGGAGACAGGAAGGATGTTGATTGTATTGTACGTTGGCTTGTCAATAAAGTTTGGAGTTGGTAGCAACAGCACACAGTTGTCCCGCGTCTTCTTTCTTAAGTAAAAGAACACGACATGGTGTCAGAAGTGCTGTGTGGCTGTGCCTGGGATTGCTGAACACTTGCTGAGGACCGTACGAGTGGCCTAGTGACGTGGGGAGCAGACATGTCGGACGAAGAGAATGGTCGGCAGCCGCGAGCTAGAATTAACATGGCGGCTAGCGCTCCCAATGCTACGTTTAGTATTCAGCCGAACCCTTTGATTTCTCCAAACCTCATGAATGGACACGATGGATACGCTGCTTTGAACGGTTCCGTCAGGCCAGCAATTTATCTTCAAACCCAGAAGGGAACCAGGTGAACACCCTGATATACTGCATGGGTGATGAGGCAGACGATGTTCTGAGAGGCCTCAAGCTAACCGATGCAGAGCATCAGGAGTATGCCAAAGTGAAAGACTTGAAAGATTTTTATTGTCAAGAAGAACATTGTTTATGAACCTGCACGATTTAATATGCGAAAACAAGAACTGAATGAGACTGTTGATGCTTTTGTTACTGCTTTGCATGCATTAGCTGAACACTGCAATTATGGGACGCTGCACGATGAGCTCATAAGAGATAGAATTGTTGTGGGCTTGGCTGACACCAGACTGTCCGAGCGGATGCAGATGGAGAAAGAGCTGGACTTGGAGAGAGCTGTAAACATGGCCAGACAGTCGGAGGAGGTTAAGAAGCAGCAGACGGCTTTGAGGTGCGACAGTAGTGCCCTGCAGTATAATGTGAACGCTGTGCAGACACCACTTGACACCAAACGCCGGCTAGAGACCTCGAAAGGTTGGGGCAAGTCCTTGACACCGATTTTTCAGCGACAGACGCAAAAGGGCAAAGACGCTCCGATTTCGCAGTGTTACAGGTGTGGGGGCCCATTTCATCATAAACTCCTATGCCTGGCGACTGCTGCAAGATGTCGCTGGGAAGAAGGGCCACTACCAGCAGTCTGCAGGCAGATTAAGGTGGTGCAGTGTATCGAGGAGGACGAGGAGCTTGGAGAGCGGAAGAACAGGGCTTCTTTGGTTCTGTCTCCTCCGGGAACCATTCCTGGATTGTGGAGGTTCAAATAGAGGGCACATCTATGACTTTCAAGCTTGACACGGGGCGGATGTTACTGTTATTTCCAAGTCAGACCTGGACAACTTGTTCAGTGGAAAGAATGCTCCTGTGCTCCAGCAGCCGGAGAAACCCTTGTTGGGTCCTGGAGGGACGCCACTGGAGGTTACAGGATCCTTGGAGCTTCAGCTTGGTTATGGACAAAGACAGACATGCGAGAAGGTGTATGTTGTTAAAGGACTCAAGACGCCTTTTAGGTCTTCCTGCTATTTTGGGGCTGGGTCTCCTGAAGCGTGTTGACACTATCACCATGGAGTCTTTGAAGACCTCATACCCTGAACTGTGCTCTGGGTTGGGGTAGTGCAGCGGAAATACCACATAAAGCTTCAGCCAAATGCGGTGCCATACTCTGAAGACCCCCAGGAGGATACCCCTACCATTGATGAGGAAAGTGAAGGAGGAGTTAATGAGGATGGAGACGCTGGGTGTCGTTACCAGAATGGAGGAACCTACTGACTGGTGTGCAGGCATGGTTGTCGTCCCAAAGAAAGACAGTAACAGACTGAGACTATGTGTAGACTACACTAAGTTAAATGAATACGTATGCAGGGAGAGGTTCGTGCTGCCCTCGGTTGAGCAGAGTCTTGGGATGCTTGCCGGGGTGAAGGTGTTTAGTAAACTGGATGCCAATATGGGATTTTGGCAAATTCCTTTTTCAGAGGAGTCGGCCGCACTTACCACATTCATAACCCCTTTGGGCGTTTTTGCTTCAATCGCCTTCCTTTGGCATTAACTCTGCACCAACACTTTCAACGCATGATGGCAGAGGTCATTGAAGGACTAGAGGGTGTGATTTGCCACATGGACGACGTGCTGGTCTGGGGTCGCTGGAGGAACACGATGCCCGGCTTCATGCGGCATTAAAGAGACTGGAAGAGGCAGGCATTACGCTGAATGTGGGGAAATGTGACCTGTCGAGGAGCAAAGTGACCTTCTTGGGCCATGTCATCACAGATTCTGGCATAAGCCCAGACCCAAGGAGGACCGCGTCCATCACGGAGATGGAAGCACCTGCTACAGTAGGAGAACTCAGGAGTTTCCTGGGCATGGTGAATCAGGTGGGAAAGTTCATCCCTCATTTGGCTGAGAGGGATAGAGCTCTGAGAGACTTATTATCAAAAAAAGAACAGCTGGTACTGGGGGGGGACCAGGAAAAGGCATTCAATGACTTAAAAGATGCGATCACCTCACCTCCAGTTTTGGCTGTATACGACCCGAATAGGGATACAAAGGTTTCTGCGGATGCATCATCCTTTGGGTTAGGGAGCGTGCTGCAGCAACAATGGGAGGACGGCTGGAGACCTGTGGCATACGCATCAAGGTCACTCTCACCTACAGAGCAACGATATGCCCAGGTTGAGAAAGAGGCTCTAGCGTCTACCTGGGCATGTGAACGCCCAGAGATTACCTATTAGGTAAATCGTTTTGTCTAGAAACTGATCACAAACCCCTGGTTTCATTGCTTGGAGGTCAGGCTGGATCTTCTACCTAGAATCCAACGCTTCAGGATGAGACCGAGGCAGTTCTCATACACAGTGCAGTACGCCCAGGAAATCACTGTGGGTGGCAGATGCCTTGTCATGTTCTCCACTTAAAACCAGGCTAACACTGGAGGAAACAAAGCTAATGGAGGACACGGATATCTACGTGAACAGTATTGTGGAAAATATGCAGGTGAAGCCATCCTTCCTCCAGACACTACGGGAGCAGCTGAAAGCAGACAGTGTGTGTGTGCGGGTTATGGAATTGTGCAGTCAGGGGTGGCGCTGTATGCGAACCAGGAACCCTTACTGAAGAGCTACTGGCCAGATCGCTCTACACTAACAGTGAAAGATGGGTTGCTGTTAAAAGATTCACGCTTTGTTATCCCTCTGCCATGCATAATGAGGTGTTGTTGAAATTACATGAGGGACATCAAGGCATTGTGAAGTGCAAAGCCAGAGCCTGTCAGACGGTCTGGTGGCCTGGGCTCAGCCAACAGATAAATGACATGGTTTTGGGATGCAGGACGTGCATCTGAGAGAGAAGGAATCATCCTGAGCCTCTCATCCCAACTGAATGTCCTGACAGACCATGGCAAAGAGTGGGCACGGATTTATTTGAACTAAAAGGACATACTTACCTTCTTGCTGTGGATTACTTATCCAGGTTTCTTGAGATCGCATTGTTGAAACATAGCAAATCCAACGAGGTCATCACCCACCTAAAGTCTTTCTTCGCCGCCATGGTATCCCAGAGGTCCTCGTGTCTGATAATGGACCTCAGTTTTCAGGGCAGTCTTTTGGACTTCGCAACTGCTTATGGCTTCGAGCATGTCACAAGCAGCCCCAGGTTCCCCGCAGAGTAACGGGAGGCAGAACGCGCGTTCAGACTGTGAAGAACCTGCTTAAAAAGTGTCGATCCACATGGCTCTTCTGGCGACAGGACAACGCCACTGCAGAATGGTTATAGCCCCGCGGAACTTCTCATGGGACGCGGTTGCGGACTTCTCTTCCGATTCATCCTTCGCAGTTGGACCCCGTGCTGCCTGACTGGAGAAGGCTCGTGGGGAAAGAGGAGGAGAAGAGGGTGTATAATGCGGCTAACTACAACAGACGCCATCGGGCAAGGCCGCTGGGTGATGTGTTGTCCGGTGACCAGGTGTGGGTGACAGATATGAAGACCCCAGGTACTGTAGATCAAAACATTACTCGCCGAGGTCATTTAAGGTAGACGGCCCAAGGGACTGTCTTGGAGAAACCGTGCATCTGATTCCTTACCTGAGCCTGAGTGTAAATCAAACCCTGTGGGTCAGGAAAGCGTGTTAAGTAAGACCGTTGAGGCCTTGCCACCTTGTAATGGCCTTCCCCGAAACCGGGTACATAGTGATGTTGTGAGGACCAGATCAGGAAGAATTATTAACAAGCCGGACCGATTGGATCTGTAGAGATCAGTCTGTAAATAGCAATGTCATTTGTGTTATAGTAATCCAAACATGGCTAAGTGAGCATTTTGTGTCAATGTACCAAGTTCGTAGTAAAGACGAAGAAATTGAATAGATCTGGGTTTTGTAATAAGTGAAAAGGGGCCTTATAGAAAAGGAGATGTGGTGTATTCAATGGACTGAGTTGTCTTGCCTTAGCTAATGCTCTTTGGCGGGAGGTGCATGACGAAGGACTGGGAGACAGGAAGGATGTTGATTGTATTGTACGTTGGCTTGTCAATAAAGTTTGGAGTTGGTAGCAACAGCACACAGTTGTCCCGCGTCTTCTTTCTTAAGTAAAAGAACACGACAATTACCTCTCTTGATCTAGATGTGAAACCCTTCGTGATGAGGTGGGATATGTAGAAGGTCTTTCTAACCACTTTGGCAATGTGGTTTTCAAAGGAGAGATTGCTATCAACTTGGGTCCCCAGGTCCCTAATAACTTTCTCTGTACTTAATGGGTTTCTGCCTATGTGGTAATTTGTGGGCACATTGTTTTTGCCAAAGGGTATGACTATACATTTTTTGGCATTTAGCTTTAAACCATGGCGCTGGCACCAGTTATCTGTCTCTGTGAGACCTTTTTGAAGGATGTTTGTGTCAGCTGGATAGTTGATTATGGTGCCCAGTTTGCAGTCGTCTGCGAACTTGGTGAGCCATAGTCCTCCCACATGTGCCTGTACCTCGGAAAAGTATATACCAAACAAGACTGGTCCCAGGACAGAACCCTGTGGGATGCCACTTGTGACCGGTTTCGAGTCTGACATGGCTCCAGCAACTCTCACTCTGTGGGTTCTGTCTTTGAGCCAGTTTGCGACCCATCTTGTGACATAGGGGTTTATATTTAAGCTGGATAGCTTATCTATGATGCCCGAGGGGGGTATTGTGTCAAATGCTTTTGCAAGGTCCAGATAGGCTGTGTGGACTACCTTCCCTTCATCTATGGCTTTGGTGACTGTTTCAAAGAAGTCAACCAGGTTCTAAAGGCAGGATCTGCCCTTGACAAAGCCGAACTGGGTAGGATCTAGTGTCTGTAGGTCACCAATGTCTTTGTTTATGAGCTCCATGATGATCCTCTCCATAGCCTTGCAGACTAAGCTAGTCAGGCTTATGGGGCGATAGTTTCCAGGGTCCGTAGAGGCTCCACCTTTGTGGAGTGGGACCACTGTTGCTGTATGCCATTCTGTGGGCACATATCCTGTAGTGAAGCTGAGATTGTATAGCTGTTTTATTTGAGGGATTATTTCCTCCTGTAGTTCATGTAGGACGCAACCTGGGATGGCATCTGGTCCCATGGAAGCAGTGTTTTTTGCTTTGGAGAGGGCAGCCTTCATCTGAGCATCTGAGATGTTTGGGAGGCAGCCCTCTGCCAGGATAGATACTTGCTGTTTTGGGGGGGAGGGGGTGGAGAAGTTTGCACTGAACCTGTCTGCCAGGATATTGGCGATGTCTGTGGGTTTAGTGTATTTTTTGTCGTTTAGAATCAACTCAGAACAAGTCTGGGAGTTGCATCCCAGGTTTCTAACATAACTGAAAAAAGCCTTATGACTGTCTTTGGTGTCCTGTGCAATTTTTCTCTCGAAGCTGGCCTTGGAGGATTTTATGAGGGATCATAATTTTTTGCTAGTACTGATCAGAGATGCCTTCCCTATTAGGGATTTTGCTCTATCATGTAGTAGCTTCCTCCTTCTGTTGTATAGTTTATTTATGGCAGGGGTCCACCAGACTGGACGCCTGCCTTTGGATGATTGGGTCTTGGTTTTGTTTGGGATAAGATGATCCATGCATTCCTGGAGATATCCGTAGAATGCATTTATATAGGATTCTGCAGTTTGGGCTGTAGTTTCCACTGGCCCTGGGGCCTTGAAGGATTCCACTTCAGTTTTGAGAAGTGAGAAGTTCGCTTTTGAGAAGTTTTTCACTGTGGTTTTCTGGGCTGGGGTGGGGTCGGGATGTGGACATCCAGTGAAATTAATTTATGGTCTGATCTTACCAATGAGGGATATACTTCTGGTGTGGAGCATAGAGTCCCCATGTTGGTAATGATCAGGTCTAGTATGTTGTCCCCTCTTGTGGGAGTGGTGACTAGTTGTTCCATAGCATTTGAGTTTATAATTTCCAGGAATCTTTGGGCTAAGGTGCTGGGGCTTGAGTAGTGCTCCCAGTCAATGTTTGGGTAGTTGAAGTCACCCAATATAATGGTGTTCGGAGAGATCTTCATGTTCTCCAATGTTTACAGGAAAGCCGAATGGGATTCCTGACTTTGAGAGAGTGGTCTGTAGGATGTTATAAACTGAAAAGCAGTCTTGCCCACTGTTAGTTGCACATGGATGCTCTCTGATACTTCCTGCAATGCCACTAACCTGGAGGTGTGGATATCCTTGATAAATATGGAAGCTCCCCGTCCTTTTGTGGTTCGGTCCGGGTTTTGGGGCTGAAAAGCATGATATGAGGTATAGCCTGGTAGTGCTGGGGTGCTCTCTGGAGCCTTGAACCAGGTTTCTGTCACTGCACAGATATCGATGTTCTCCATACTGAGGAGAGCTTCGAGTGCGTGCATCTTGAGGTTAAGACTTCTGGCGTTTAGCAGCATTACCCTTAGTTTCTTGTTCCTTGTGCTGTCTATGGGGGTGGGTTTGAATTTTGAGCCTTGCCTAAAAAAGGCACTATGGGGTGGCAAGAGCCTTTGCCAATATCCGAAAGCCCAGTGGTGACAGGTGCAAGCCATCCCTAGCGAAGCAATGTGGCTTGTCGAGCATGTCATCCCAGGCTGACAGACACTGGATCCCCTTTGAATGACACCAAAATTTTAGCCAATTGTTAAAATCGATCATTTTGTCTTTCTACTGTGGCATCATTCTAGGTGAGGGTAAGATGCTGCTCAAGGTCAGGGTCATACCAGCCTGGGCTACATGATCAGAGAGCTCCTCTATGTCTCTTTTCATGTAGTTCAGGGAGGTACGTCTCAGGTCATTCACACCAGCATGTACAATGACTGAGTCATATTTGTATTTGCTTTGGAGTGACCTGAGTGCTTGCGTTATGTGTCAGATCCTAGCACCCGACAGGCAGCTCACCATGACCTTCTCTTTATTCAGCCTGGTGAGCGGGACGTCAGTGTGTCTGACAATAGAGTCACCTATAACAAGAGTATTATGTGTGTTATTCAGCCTTAAGGGCTGTGGCTGCTTTGCACACTGACTTTGTGGGTTATGTGTTGTGTGTGTTTTGTTTTGAGGTAGTGTTTGCTTGGATGTCTGCTTTGGAGGTCTCTTTTGCTTAGGTAGATTTTTATTTAGAGCATCCAAGTATGTTTTTGTGTATTTATGTGTTTGGTTTGCTGATGTGATGGGACTATGTGATACTGGAATTGTGTTGTGTGAGGTTACCTTCTCCTCCTGACTGGTTACACCAGTTTTGAGATGAAAGAGCTCAGCCTCCAGTTTGGCTAAATAGTTGCATCTCTCACATATATTTGAACCTGTTTGGAGGAGGAGAGGGTTGTCCGTGTACATGAGACAGTTGTAACATTGCCTCAAAATTCCCAGATTCACCAGCTGGACTGGAGAGGAAACCATTGACTGACCTTTGGACATGCTAGAGTAATAGGGAAACTGCATTTAAGATGGACCAATAGAGGACAGGGTAATCGTAGAGAGTATAAGAGTAAGTAGTGCTTATGGTTTAATAGTGCTAACTTGTAGGATTACTTAATTGGACCAGTGAAGGGCCTTAGAATAAGAATATGGTGTTTAAATTGAGAGATAGAGCAGTTCTAAGGGAAAAAGTGAAGAGCAGACTTTGTGGAGCCAGGAATAGTTTAAACCCAATTAGGCGGCGCTGCCTTGTTGCGCTTATGCTCAAAATGCTAAAACCGCTAAAAGAGGGTTTTAAGAGAGGAAGATGAAGGAGTTTTGGAATTGACCCAAAATGGCCAATAAAACTACAGTTTCAAGTCAGTAACCACTCCCACAGGGGCAGGCAGGCTGCTCAATGTTTTTCACTGCCACTGATCAACAGAGAGACTTTCCTTTAGCCCAAGCAAAAAATGGCCTCACAGAAACTTACAAACAGTTCAAGAACAGCAAGCCTGTAACTGAACTTTTTTAAATCTCAGAAAAGTGGGAAAAAAGCAAGATTTTTTTTTTTGTTTTTTTTGTTTTTTCAGAGATAGCAGAGGTTCACAAGTATCAACAAGTTATAACAGTGCAGTAAATGACCCCACACAAGAGTGCTAGGCCAAAGACAGATAAAATGCAAGTTTTGAGAAAAAACGATTTTAAAAATAAGTGCAAACAGGAAATTCAGTAAACAGCTCTAGGTTGTGCTCTAAATACAGTTACTAATGCAGAAATCAAATTTAACAAGCCAGAAAATGCTCAAAATAGGCGGCTATGCAGAAAAACTTAGCAAATAAACAGAGGAAAAATACTTAAAGTCTCAAAAGTGGCTCCTTTCTTCTCTCAGCATTTTCTCCTCTTGGTGGGTGCTTCACCAACAGCCAACAAGCCTGAAAAGACGCCAAAACCACGAAGCAACCAGGTTTTAAGAGAGGAAGATGAAGGAGTTTTGGAATTGACCCAAAATGGCCAATAAAACTACAGTTTCAAGTCAGTAACCACTCTCACAGGGGCAGGCAGGCTGCTCAATGTTTTTCACTGCCACTGATCAACAGAGAGACTTTCCTTTAGCCCAAGCAAAAATGGCCTCACAGAAACTTACAAACAGTTCAAGAACAGCAAGCCTTACAAACACAAGGTGCAGGGTTTGAGTCTCACAAGGGATAATTGGCTAGGCTTAAAATGGCTCACAAGGGCAGTTAGCTTAGTACTAACCTATGAACCTATTTCATCAGCTCATATGGCACATGAACTATCTTAAATATACAGAGTGCACAGAAACATAAATGGGTTCTGAAAAATGAAACAAAATAACATTGCAGTTGTTTTTTCAAGATGGCAATCCTCCTGCTCAACACATACCTTTCTTATATACTTTAATTTGGGAGTACACTAACCTAGAGACATTATGATAATGCAACTTTGAACTGCATGCACAGCTTGACAGTTCAAGCCCATATATATTGCCACAGTATATAGTATTCAAAATGTATGAAAAAATATATTCTCAAGCAATTACTGTAAAATAAAACCAAAAAGAAATGTTCAAGCATGGAGGGAAATTTTCAAAGTATGTGCCACTATTATTCCCACATATGTAGAAACAAACATCACAGGCAAACATGACTTCATCAAACAAGCCTTTAAACAGGCCAGCGTGCATCAGATTTGATATCATGGGTATTTGATAGTGTCTATATTCATAGAAGAATGAAATGCCTGCCTTCGGAAATTTACTATTAACATAACAAAACTCATGAATACCACATCAGTAATCAATTGCATTATACATTCTGCAAAGCATACTAGAAGAAAGTTTCTGAAAAATAGATTAATGTCACAGTCTGCATTTCAGACATGCATATTGACTTGCAAGTATCAAACTAAGTGTTAAGCACATGGCCACATGTATAAAACATGACCACTTTACATGGCCACATGTATAGAACATGACCACTTTACATGGCCACATGTATAGAACATGAGCACTTTACATGGTCACATGTATAGAATGTGACCACTTTACATGGCCACATGTATAGAATGTGACCACTTTACATGGCTACATGTATAGAATGTGACCACTTTACATGGTCACATGTATAGATTGTGACCACTTTACATGGCCACTTGTATAGAATGTAACCATTTTACATGGTCACATGTATAGAATGTGACCACTTTACATGGCCACATGTATAGAATGTGACCACTTTACATGGCCACATGTATAGAATGTGACCACTTTACATAGCCACGTGTATAGAATGTGACCACTTTACATAGCCATGTGTATAGAATGTGACCACTTTACATGGCCACATGTATAGAATGTGACCACTTTACATGGCCACATGTATAGAATGTAACCACTTTACATAGCCACGTGTATAGAATGTGACCACTTTCTACAATCACAAAGAATGCAACACACAACAATATGATATCAGTAGTGTAAATGTATACTACTCTTCATCGAAGATGATATATATTTAAATGTCCCATAACACTGCATTTTAATCATTGGCTACCCATTGCTCCACAGATTTCTCTTGTTTCCACTCTGAGATAGGTCCAGTTTATTTACTTACTTGTATAGTTACCAGTTGTTGCACAGGTTTAGAAATGAAGCACTGTGAGTATCCTGAAGGTTAGTAACCTTAAAGCATCAGGTAGTGGACAGGGTCCAACTATTCAGTTCAAAACAACTAGAAAAAATATGAAAACCAGAATTGCTAGATACCTTACAGACATCTGCTACAGCAACAACACAGTAGCTAAACAGAATCATGATCAACCTGGACACAAGACATTCCAATTTCATATTTTAGATCCCATACCAAAAGATGAACTACAAGGATCATTAAATGACAGAGTGGAAAAACATGAATTAGAATGGCAGATCAGACTAGAAGCAAGTAAACTACCAGGACCTAACACTCATATTTCCATTACCAGCATTCCCAATCCTAGGAGACTCCATCACCACGCTTATTATTGACAGCTCGACTCTCCTGTTTTAATGTGACTTTGGTGGAGATTTATACAATAGTTTATTAGCAATTTTTAATTATTACTTGGTTATTAACTATTGTACTTCTATGCATAAAAAGTTTTCTTTTGAATTAAAAGGTTCCACCTGAGAGGCAGATCTGAAGAAGAGTGAGTGAAAGCTCTGCAGACAAGCTATATTTGTTAATTTTTAACATACAGAGACGTTTTTAAGTAGGGTTACTTTTAATTATTTAAATTCTCCTATGTATTTTCAAAAACATTACTGTTATTTAACTGATAATCTGCTGTGCACCAACAAGAGCAACATTTAGTTTCTATATAAAAAATACGAATCACACATAACCCAAATTACAAAGTCCTCACCGGTGTATTTAATAAGACCTATAGCAGACCAGCATTTCAATTTTTCACACAGTCATATTTTACTTCCTGATTTCCTGAATATATTTTCTCTATCCAATCACACAGACAATGGATAGTGTAGTATGTGTTTTAGACAAGGTAGCCTACATAGTGTATTAGATGGTTAACACCTAATTGTATACATTTATGTATCTATAAAAAACATTAAAAATGCGGACCCCAATTACTATATCCTCATAGGTGCATTTATAAGTCTTATAACATACCAGTTTGTCAAAGTTCTCTCATTCAAGTTTTACTACTGAATTTTCAGGCTGCAAACACTCCATTCAATCACACAGAAACTGGAAGCAAGATAACCATTGAAATTTCAAAACTACCTATATTCTAAAATGTATTCTAAGAGATATTCAAGTTTTAACCAATCACAATTATATGTTTACATTTCTTCAGATTTAAATAGAATGTTGATTTTTTCTTTGTTTTTGAAATATGTATAAACACAAGATTTGTTTCTAGTTTCTTTACATAAGCATAGCACTTATCTGACAATTTATATAAAATTCCAGGGGGCATCACTGCATAGCAATGAAACAACTATCCTGGCTAGAATTACCCAACCTGTTCACATATAACCAGCTTACAATAGCCCAGCAAATTCTATATTATCCTGATAGAGTTCCTGCTCTTCCAGGTCTATTTAATTAATATCTACTCTAACAAACGTCTATTAAGACCCCCCAATAAACCACTGGCTGACAAAGGCAAAAGCAACAGTAGCTCTGGGGGCTCCTTGTTTTCCATTTCTGTTACAAAGGCATGGAATATCATCCCCATAGATATTAGGACCACTGAAAACAAAAATAATTAAAAAAAAAACTCCAGTCCCATTTACATAGTTCTTGCTTATGTAATTGTTCTGACCCTGGGTAGTTCCATTTAATTAAATCATATCATACCTTAATCTTCTATGAAAGTTTGCAACAACTCCTTTCTATACTCTTAATCAATGTGTGTTTACTGTACTAGCCACTGATAAGTGTAACCAAATGACTGAACAAAATATCCTTTCAACTGTATTGTTTATTGTAACACACTGTTATCCTTATAGTATATTTACTTTTCATAGGTTCATAGGTAGGTACTAGGCTAGTGGCCCTAGGGCCTATATAAGCCTAGCCAAAAAGGTACCCTGGCTTTCGCCACCCAAGAAAATTATTTTCCTGCACCCCTGTCGAGCAGAGCCACAGAAGTGATCCCCGGGGTGAATTTCCCATCTGCCATCCTATCATCAAGATTCTTCTTGAAGAGTGCTAATGAGGAGCTTTGCTTGATATAGGTAGGTAGTTTGTTCCAGAGTATGGGAAGTCTCTGGGACAGGAATCTATCCCTCCAGAATGTTCTGTTTATTGTGGTGACAAGGTTTAGGTCCCTAGAGCATGTAGCTTGGAGGGATTGGGATTTCTTTAAGTGGATCATGTCCAACAGCTCTAGGTTTCACATAACTTTGTATGTTAGACAGAGATCACCTGTGAGTAGGCGATATGCGACAGAGTAAAGCTGGAGATTTTTGAGACGATCTGCATAGGGCATCTGTTTGAGGCCAGTAATCCTCTTTGTGTGGTATTTCTGCAGCCTTTCCAGTTGTTGTAGATGTCTTGTGAGGTACATAACAAAAGGGGCGTTGTACTCTATAATGGGTCTAATGAGTGATGAGTAGAGGGGAACAATGACTTCTTTTTTCCTGGATGAGAAACCTTTTGTGATGAGGTGTGCCACATAGAAGGATTTCCTGACTACTGTGGCAATGTTATTATCAAAGGAGAGACGTTATTATCAAAGGAGAGACTACTGTCCACCTGTGTCACAAGGTCTCTTATCACACTTTCAGTGTTAAGTAGACTACCACCTATGTGGTAGTTCATGGGTACAGAGTTTTTACCAAAAGAGATGACAATGCACTTTTTGGCACTGAGCTTGAGGCAATGGCTTTGACACAAGGCATCTGTCTCAGTGAGTCCCTTTTGTAGGATGTCCACATTGTTAGGAGTTTGATTATGGCTCCTAGTTTGCAGTCATCTGTGGATTTCATTAGTCAAAGACCTTCTGTGTTAGCTTGTACTTCAGAGAAGTAGATACCAAACAGGAGAGGACCCAGGACTGAACCCTGTGGTACTCCACTTGTCACTGGTCTGAAGTCGGATTTGGAGTCTGCTGCTTTCACAGTGTGGGTTCTGTCAGTGAGTCAGTTGGAAACCCATCTTGTGACATAGGGATTAGTACCTAGTTTAGTGAGTTTATCTATAATTCCACAGTGGGGGATGGTGTCAAAAGGTCTAGATAGGCTGTGTGAACCACCTTACTCTCATCTATGGCTTTGGTGACCACTTCAAAGAAGTCTATCAGGTTTAGGAGACATGATCTGCCTTTTACAAACCTGAACTGGGTGGGGTCCAGAGTTTGGAGATTACCAATTTCATTGTTAATAGGTTCCATGATGATACATTCCATAGCCTTGCAGACCAGGGTCATCAGGCTAATGGGGAGGTAGTTCCCGGGGACCATTGTGGCTCCAACTTTGTGGAGTGGGATGACCATCGCTGTGCATCATTTAGTGGGCACAAAGCCTGAGGTGTGGTTATGATTGAACATGGTACTTAGGTAGGGTGCCAGTTCGTTCTGTAGTTCATGTAGAATGCAGCCTGGGATGTTGTCAGATCCCATGGATGCTGTGTTCTTGAATTTGGAGAGTGTGTTTTTACCTTGTGCAGCTGTGATTACAGGAACTTTGCATTCTTCCGGTATAGAGATGGGCCCTTTAGGGTGTGAGAGGGGGGCAAAGTTAGCACTGAACTTATCTGCCAGGATGTTGGCAATATCAATTGGTTCTGTATATTTAGTGCCATTGTGCTGTAACTCAGAGCAGATCTGAGTGTTGCCATTGAGATTCTTGACATAGCTATAGAATGCTTTGTGATTGTCTTTAGAATCAGTGGCAATTTTATTTTCGTAACTTGCTTTGGAGGATTTTATGAGGGATCTCAGCTTCTTACTGAGGCTGACCAGGGAGTTCCTCCAATCATGGGATTTTACTCTTCTTTGCAACAGTTTCTTTCTTCTGTTGTAGAATTTGTTTATGGCAGGGTCCACCAGATTGTCTTCCTTTTTTGGAGGATAGCATCTTGGTTTTGTTAGGGATTGCATGATCCATGCACTTGTGTAAGTGCTTATAAAGTGCATTTGTGTAGGATTCAGCAGTCGTACCTCTATAGTCCTTCTGCATGGGTATCGTGAAGTTTGATCCTTTCTTGGCTTTGAAATTGTGCTTTATTAACTTTTGACTCTGTACTGTACTTTATTAATGTGTATTGTATTTAATGTATTTGCTCCCCAGGTCTCCTCTGAAAATAGGTTTTCTGTATTAATCTTTGTGGATCTTTTCTCCCCAGGCCTCCTCTGGAAATAGAATCAATGCCCAGTTAGACTTTCCTGGTAAACAAATGTAAAATAAATAAATAAAAATAAATAGAAGTTCATCCAATGAAGATTTGTTGTTTTTGCTGCTAAGAAGTAAAGCTAGTTTTAATTGCAACAAGATTTGTTGTTGTTTTCGTATTAAGAACGTGGAGCTGTTTTTATCCACAAAAGTGAAGAAATTTTGAATGCAACAAGATTTTTTTTACTATTGCTTGGCATTTAATTTACAGATATTTCTTACTAATACTGTTTGGTGTTTTAGCTTAGCTCAAATAGCTCAAAAGGCTATTCTTTCATATTTTTTCTACTTGTTACACAGGTTAAGTATGCTTCTGTAAGGATAATTTCGGGCTTTGTGACAATTCTATACCTCAGCAGTTTTATACAATATCATATTGTGAGTAGAATATGTAAAGACATACCCTCAGATTTACTAAACTTCCATGCAGAACTAGCTTAGCCCTGCACAGAAGCGACCGTTTAGGAGCAGGACGGCGGCGTGCCATGCATATTAATGATACGTGCTGCCCAAGCTCCTAAGCTTACACAGAGCGTGTAAGAGTGCAGGGGGCATGTCTGAGAGCAGAGATCTCAGAATAAACACGCCCCCACAATGTAGAACAGCAGAAAGGGTTAAGAAGTGAGCAAGACTGCTCATACGTGTCCACATATCCCCAGCAACTGTCCCCCATGTGTACAACAGCACCAGTACATATAAATAAAATGAAAAAACCCTTTTATTTATTTTTTTTAAATCCGATTGAAGCTAATCATAGGTGTGCGGTGTGCCCATCGCTTAGCTACAGTTAAAGCAGCTTAAAAGGCTGAAGAGGATAACAAGGAAGATATATGCAAAAGCAGCACAGCAATAGTGTAGGGGGTATGGCATTCACCTTACAAGTAGGCATTTCTGGTTCGAGTCCCACTGCAACACAGTCTATTTTACATGGCAAAAGCACATTATGACCAATATTTTTGTTGCATAACCCACTAAATAACATATATTTATAAACTGGACTACTGCAGTAAATGCAGATGTGAGGTGTCAATGTCATAATGAATAAGGCACTAGTAAGTAGGTCTAAGCACAAAAAAGCAGTAGTACGCATATTTAAGCACTAGTAAGTGGCCTTAAGCCCGTTTTCATGGCGGTAAGCAATGCCTACACCGGCGAAGCAATCCTGAAGCTAACTCTCTGTAAGCAGATGTAATGGCAGGTTAGCAGTGCTTACTGTCGGGCACACCTGCTTGCAACTGCTCAAAAGTGCCTTAATCACTCTGTATCCAATGGCCCTTGTTCTGTCCATCAACAAAATAAACAGCCATGCAGGTCTCAAACCCAGGAATCTATACACCATAGTCCCAGTAGTTATCCAACAAGCCATCACAGAAGTACAGAAGAATGAGGTATCAGCAAACAAGTCCTCACCATAGTATAGCCAAACTGAACCTGTGAAAGGAATCAGTATACAGTCATATGCACCATAACCCACTACATAACATAAATATGTGAACTGGAGTACAGCAGTAAGCCCAGAAGTGAGGTGTAATTGTAATAGAGTGTTGAAGTCCCCAATAAAACACAAGGACCCCACAGAGTGTACGTACACATTAATCATGGATATCAGGCAAACATATAAGGTGTAATGAATAATAACACAATGCCAAAAAGGCATTATATTGAAGGTCTAGTGTAGGCAATGCTAAGCATTGCACAGGTCAGCTTAGGAGGTGTGAGCAATGTGTAGAACAGCTAACTGTTTGTGCCCAGTGGTATACGCCTTTAAACAATGCCAACCTTAGGTAAGCAGGTTTGCCCATAGCTTAGCCTTTTCAAATCCAGCCAATTACGGAAAAGTGTGAGAAATCAGCCCTACTTAAACCCAAGAGCTGGGAATACATCTCATAACTGGTTGTAGCTTCCTCTTGCAGCCACTATGGCAGTAAGGGGAGGAGGAGTGCGCTTCCGGACGCAGCACCGGTGCATCCAGGAGCCCAAGATCATAGCAGGACTCCTAGTTAAAGATCATGCACAGAGATTGCTGCAGTGCCAGTACCAGGGCTCCCAATATAAGGTGGAGGCCTGGGTCCATCTCACCCTCGAACTCACCAGTGCCACTGGCATACCCTGAACTGGTGAGTAGGTCTGGCACCACTATGCCGACCTGAAGCAGTGGAAGGGGGACCTCTTGGAGGAGTGGCTCCAAGAGGCTAGAGCATCAGGGGATGTTCCAGACGTGTGTAATTATCACCCCAATATGTGTGTAATAAGTGCCAGCTCAGGTATATCATGGATATGTATGGCTAAATATTCCCCTTATGTCCCCCACAGGTGCAACAGAGTGAGCTGCGAACCAGGAGCCCCAAATCTGCTGCCTGGCATGGTTGCAACTCGAGGCAAATCAGTAATACTCATGCTTTTACTGTCATAGGAAATAAAAATAAAAGTAGTAGTAAACTAATTGCTAGTATAAAACCTGTATTGCTCAAGGCAAGTACTGCATGCACTACAGAATATGGAAGGAAGAGTCTCATATTGTTTGTATGGCAATAAAAGTGTAATATCCTGACAAAACAGGTCTAACTGCTGTACTGCATGTGTATATTCTGGTATCATATGGTAATGTAGATTTGCAATCATTTAATAGTACTGTAGTATTAAGTACTGTTACCCACACCATGCACCATACATTGAATGTGTAGGAATGCCTGTATATGACAGGTGTAATCCCCAGAGGCCATTTAGTACAACTGAGAGACACATAGACAGTAAATAGGGAAAATACAAATAACAAAAACTGAATAACATGTGCAACTGAAATGTGAACTGTTTTTTTAGCACACACAGTCACGGTTCGAAACCTGAAAGTGATAGTAGTCTGCATACATAATCATACCCCACAACTGTACAGATATGTCCAGAATGTCTATTAAAGTGGCCCATATCTATTGCTTACCATCCTGTCCCCCTGGGAAATCAGTGGGATAATCCGAGACATATAGGCAGCAAACAGGAAATGCAACTGATTGACACACATCTATGCCAACAAACCTGGCACACTAGCAACTCCCCAATACCTTATGTGACTAAAAAGCCGCATATGTCCCATTTACACCACAACTTGTCAAGCTGTGGTCAGAGTGTGTACAGTAACAGAGTGAGATGTATTTGCATAATTGTAATGTGGAATCTGGTACTGTGTGTGGGAACATTCAGGTAGTGCTAATAAACATTCCTCCCACAGGTCTGTCAGATACCAACACTGTGCCCAGAAATACAAGAATGATATGCAGTTGCTCTGAATAATGAGGTATTACACATCACTGTCACCCACACTGTCCTACAACATATAACAGTCTACAAAATCTGTATATGAGTGTTGTAATACAAGGTCAGAATGCAAAAGCACAGGGGATTAATAAGATAGAAAGCAGATTGGAGATATACAGCAATATCAATATAGCAGACATAACTGTGATGGGCAGTGTTTACGTTGTAGCAGACACAGCCATGATCTGAATCCTGGGAGTGGAATTAGGCTGCATACAGATTCATACCCCACACTGTACACATGAGGCCAGAATGTCCAGTATATGTGCCCATATCTGCTGCCTGCCCCCCTGGTAAGTCTGTGGGATGATCCCAGACGTGTAGCCAGCAAACAGGGAATACAAGTGATTGCCAACCATCATGAGAAAACACCTGTCACAGTAGCAACCTCTGAAACTGTTAGGAGAGTAATATTTCAAGTATGGCCTAGCTACACTCACATGTTGTCAAGCTGTGACCAGAGTGTGTACAGTAACAGAGTGAGTTGTATGTGCAGAATACTAATGTGTAATCTGGAACTTTGTGTGGCAACAGTCAGGCAGTGCTAACAAACATTGATCTCACAGGTATGTTGGATGCGAATACTGTGCTGAGAAATACAGACCAGTATAACCTGCACTGGTACTGTCCACCCTGGTATTGTAGGGGATTGTGAGTGTTGCAGTTTCTCTGAATAATAAAATATCACTGGTCACTGTCGCCCACACTTTGCTACATAATATAACTGTGTAGAAAGCATGTATATGTGTGTGCCAGGTCACTAAAGCTGGAAGAGGGCAATATTCTAGATATGTTCAGACACATCAGCATGTGGTCAACACATGGCTAGAGTCTGTGCAGAAAGAGGTGGATAGCATAGTGCAAAACATCAACCTGGAATCCGGGCATATGTGTACAAACAGCTAGTCAGTGTTAACAAACATTCCCTCCACAGGTATACCAGGTAAGAGGTGTATACTGCAGGTAAAACCAGTTCATGTGTAACGATGATGACAGTCATATCACTGTCCAAACTAAGGCTATAGGGTAGTGTAGTAAGACTTGTAAGGTACAGATAACAGCACTGACTAGGAAAGTAATGTGGACTACAGGAATGTACTACTTGTTAATTGACATCTCCCGCCCCACCTTATCTCCAACAATAATCAACATACCCACCCCAATTGGTATGTACTGACTCTGATAATGTCCAATTGTTTGATAGATATTTTAATGGTTCTCATGCATGTGCCATAAAGACTTATTCCAACATTGTTAGCATGGTGCCATCAACGTACCTGCATGCTGTTCTTATTACCACTGTGGTCCCTTATATGCATGTGTTTTGTTTGCTATGCAACTGTTCCGTATCTGGTGTCTGGGTAAATGCGAATATCTATGCATGATGTTATACCTAACCCTGGAATGTGTTGACTATTACTAACCCATATACTTTGATGAAATCTAAACACTATAGCATGCTTGGGAGGGCCGGTCCCAGCGGACCTGTCCCACCTCAGCTGGCAGAGGCACCAGGTACCAGCATGTCTGGGGCCCAACCCCACACCTCCCTGTCTGTTGGTCCTGCATCACCTTTGGGTGGAACTGCCTCAAAGGATGGGGCCCACCCCACCTGGGAGTGGGTGCGGACAGGCACCTGTCACCCATCGCCAGGTCGCGGTCATGGTGCGGGGAGCGATCAACGAGCAATTTGTTGATCTTCTACCCCAGCTCGAGGGCCATGTGTCATGATTAGTCAGCCTGGCTCTGTGGCTCAGCCCCCAGCACAGCCACCTTTGGGGCTGTGAAGGTGCAGTAGTGACTGCCCATGGGTGGGGACCTCAGTCCCTCTGTTACCACTAGGGGGCATGTGGGCTTCCGATATCCCAACACCCCTCCCCATCAAGGTGTTTACCCCACCACATGTGTCATATACCACCCCTGTATGCATCTTGTGTGTCTTGTCTGTTAACCTACCCAAACTACCTCCCCAAATATACCTACTACCCCTCCCCAACATCCCACTCTCACCTGAAAAAAAGAAAAAAAGTGCAATCTGTTCCCACAAAAAAAAATATTGCCCCATACATAGCTGTCCATTTCACACACCTGTTCACTGGACACATGTAATCTGGTCTAACTGACATCACAACTTATTATTGTTGTCCTCACCCCTCTCCCAGGGGTTTGAGTGTCCAAATCTACCTCCAAATTCAGTGTATATGCACAGCTGTTGCACATCCCTAGCTATTTTCCCTACTGTCTTTCCCTCTTTGTGCCCCTTTTTTACCACTTTCCTATCAACCCGTTTTTCTTTTCTTTTAAATAAATTAGTGCAGGGGTAAGCGGGAGTAAGCACTTTTAAGCAGCAGTAAGTGGGTCTAAGCCTGTTTGCATGGGGGTAAGCAATGTCTACACTGGTTAAGCAATTTAGAAGCTAAATGAATATAAGAAATTGTAACCGGAAGTTAGCAGTGCTTACCTCTGCGCAAACCCGCACAAACCCACTTACAACTGCTTTAAAGTGCCTTAATCACTTTGTATCCAATGGCCCTTGTTCTGACCAGCAACAAAATAAACAGCCTCTATAAGGCTTGAACCCAAGACCCTACACACTATAGACAAGGCGATTTACCACAAAACCATGCCAGATATATGTACCCCTGATGATTTCAGAAACATATCCAGCCCAGTCTTTAAACAGTACAGAGAATGTAGTCCAACATTTAGATGTATGTTTGTGTGCAAAGATATTAATATCTAAACAGATACAAAATATCTATATATGTATATATATATATATATATATATATATATATATATATATATATATATATATATATACATATATATGAACATATATTCATGCGAATGTTTACATCAACACACACACATATATATATATATATATATATATATATATATATATATATATATATATATGTATATATATATATATGTGTATATATATCTATATATATATATATATATATGTATATATGTATATATGTATATATATGTGTATATATATCTATATATATATGTATATGTATATATGTATATATATATATAGATCTACACCTATATGTCTACATATACACAGCAAGTTACATATATGTATGTCTATGTAGGTATATACAGACATAGTTATATAATATGCAAGCATATATATATATATATATATATATATATATATATATATATATATATGTATATATATATCCATATAGGTATATATGGACATACATGTGTAGATATCAATGGGAGATTAACTAAATCATATGTGTCCACATGCACTGTTAATGGGGTTGAGAGGCCCCAAACAATATATATGTCTTGTACGAATAGGTATACCCTCCCCCCACAGCCAAACACATCCGTCCTGCAATACACTACCAAGTGTTGCAGATCCCATAACCCGGTCCTGACATGACATGGACACAAGATGTTAACAGTACTACATCCCACCTGTATCATGTCAGGCTGGTATTGGTAACATATCATCAACAAAAGTGAACTAAGCAAAATGGAAGCCTGCTATAACAGAATTGCCCGCTCTGCTGCAAATTGCTCATATAGAACTCATCACTGTACTGCTTTGAGAAAGCTCCACTGGCTTGAACTGTCCAACCTCCTAACCTACAATCAGCTTTGCCTCTGTCATTCTATGTATTACCTCCCCAATAAGTGACCTGCCCTCAAAAACCTAGTACAACATCACTCAGCTAAAAGGCCTCTTAGATCATCGAGCAAACTACTACTAGAAGTCACCAACAGCTACAATAGCTTTGGAGTTGCACTATATAGTAGTTCAGTGCATAAAAAATGGAACACTGTCCCCACAGGCTCAGGTAAGAGCCGCCCTCTCCAAAGCAAAAAACACAGCATCAATGGGACCATATGGTGTCCCGGGCTGCGTCCTACATGAACTCCAAGAAGAGCTAAATCCAAACATAAAACTACTGTTCAATCTCAGCCTTACTACAGGATATGTGCCCAAAGAGTGGCGTGCAGCAGTGGTCCCTCTCCATAAAGGTGGTGCCTCAACAGATCCTGGAAACTTTATTTTTGAAAAAAGGGCCGGGGTGGACCAGCCCCCTTTGGTCGCAAAACCCGGTTATGGAAAAAAAGGATCATTCAAATGG
>NC_056726.1:1501544715-1501774327 GCF_019279795.1 Protopterus annectens
ATTGGTGGCTCACCCCCTGAGCGTGGTCACGAGCAGGAGCGGCCACCTGTCACCTTTCCTTTTTTAAACCAAAAGGGCGTTGGGCGATTGCACCTGGCATCAGCATGTCCGGTACCCAGCCCGGGCTACCCTCCTCCATTGGTCCTATGCCACCTTTGAGTGGAAGTGCTGCAGGGGATGGAGCTCACCCCTCCCCTGCAAGCGTGGGCGGAGAAGGGCCACCTGTCACCTTCCAAAGGGTCTGGGTTGTGGTGCATAGGGAGATCCAGTGTTTAGTCGCTGATCCCCTATGCCCGCTCGAGGTGAGAGTGGCGCGACTCATGGGTGAGCCTGCCCCTCCAACACAGCCCCCAGCACAGCCACCCTCGGGTCTGTGAAGGTTCATTGGTGACTGCCCATGGGTGGGAATCTCAGTTCCACTGTTACCATCTGTGGGCTCATGGACTTGCGATTTCCAAACATTCATCCCTGTCAATTGTATTCACCCACCCCATGTGTCATACTCCGCCCCTGTATGCATCTTGTTTGTCTTGTCTGTTAACCTCCCCAACCTACCTCCCCAAATATACCTATTTCCCCTACCGCGCTTTCCATTCTCAACTGGGAAAAAAAAAAAAGGGCAATCTGTACCCACAAAAAATTACGCCTCATACATAGCTGCCCATTTTGCACACATGTCCGCTGGACATGTAAACTACTAATTATAATTGGCAGTGCGACATACTTTGTTGTCGTCACCCCTCTCCCAGGGGTGGAAGGATTCAAAATTTCCTCAAAATTCATTGCATATGCACAGCTGTTGCTGTTAAAGAAATGGGCAGCTATGGACCTTCCCTACACCCATCCTGCACATCCAGAGTTTGTTTTCCTACTGTCTTTCCCTCTTTGTGCCCCCTTTTTCACCACTTTCCTATCTCCCCATTTTGTTTTCTTTCAAAGAAATTAGCGCGGGGGTTAGCGGGAGTAAGCACTTTTAAGCAGTAGTAAGCGGGTTTAAGCGACTGTGCGCATGTGTGTGCTTAGCTAAGCATCGCTAAGTGTCATGCAAACCCATGCAAATCTGCTTACAACTGTTTAAAAGTGCCTTAGTCACTGTATGTCAGGGCCCTTGTTCTGCTCATTAGCAAAATAAAACACCTCTATCAGTCTCGAACCCCAGACCTTGGACACACTAGACAGCTTGAAGTACTACTAAGCCACAGCAGATATACAATAACCTGGTGCTGAAATAAATATATCATGCATTACAATGAGTGAATGTAAAGGAAAAATAGGAAGGCCATAACACAAAGCTTGTTCTGTGGAACTTTATCAGCAATAGTTGTGGAATTGCATTACATGACTGTGATGTGAGAAGCAGCCATTCAAGCAGCAAATAATGTTACAGAGGCACTTTACAACCCCCACACAGTATCAAAGCGGGACAAACAGTGGCATATCTGATTAGGGCAGAGGCCATACCTAGTAACTGTGACTACATTTCAGGGATGTTCCGCATTGTGAAACATATTTTAGCTGTGTCCCTCTGAATCCCTCTGAAAAGTACTGAAGTCAGTCAGAAAGGTGGGGTATTACACAATGAATACTGTCAATAATAACAGTAGACATCGCCCATACTTCATAAAAGGAGTACTAATCCATATGCACTGCTTCACTCAAGTCTACACTTACTGTCTCTATTATGTGTAAGGTGTACCTCACTTTTAACTACCTATCCCTGACTCCATGCAAAGATATATCTGAGTGTTTAATAGGCCTGGCAGAGGCACAAACACACAGGCATATAAGTTATTCTGCTGTTACACACTCTGCAAATAGCCTTGGTAGGACCCCCACAAGCATATCCTTATGTAGGAGTACAACACAGAAATACCAAAGGATGAAGCCATGTACTGGTAGCAACTGCCTGTAACAATGCCATTGTACCAGTCTTGAAAACACCTGTGAGTTGCACAGACAAAGAATAACAGTGTAACTTCTGGCTACCATCTGGATAAGATCACAACTGGGAACTATGCAGACAGACCACCTGCCTTGATAAACTAACAGGTACACACCAATCCTTTAAGTCCAGTAAGATAATATTCACACAGTAATACATAATGCTCTCTGTATGTAAGCACCCCCCACAATTAAAATATACTTGTGTGTTTAGGGTCTACCAAGGGTGTAGGTAGGCATACTCAGTACTGGAATTGTCCAGTTGTCCTGAGAACCCTGTGCTAATGTAAACAATAAAAACACAAACCCTTCAGAAGTGAGTACATTAATATTCACAGTATAACAGTTCACAAACAGTTCATGTGCCAAAAGAATAGTTCTCAATAACTACATTTGTATGGCAGTTAATTATATGAGTATAAAATAAACTACATAGTCACGTAAATGTTGTGTAAGCATTTGTAGGGGTGAGTTAAACTCTACACTGATAGCTCTGTACCGGAAGTGGCAACAGTCACATCTGAGTACAACATGTACATCACTGTCTACACCTCTAGCTTCAGATATAAGAAGTATACCAACCTCCTGACTGAAACAACAGTGTCCACAGCAAACAAGCATGGGCCCCACTCTGGAAATCTGAAAGGGCTATGCCTACATACCTTAGCAATTTATAGCATTGGGTTGCTATGACAGTGAGTACTGCAATTACCACACAGTTGGCTGTATGAATTTACCAAATGCTGGGCACCAATTGGTGCAGAGGGCATCACATGCACATGTGCAGATACCTACAAAAGCAGATTGTACTTGCTATCCCCACATACAATCATTACATTGCATGATTCAGCAACTGTAGAACTAACCAAAAAAAAAAACTTAAGTAAAAAAAGTTACTTAATAAAAAAAAAAAGTAGTCAAAGCATACACAAACGGACCTGAAAGGGACAAACAGGTATGTAACAGATTTGTAGTTACCGGCAAGTAGTAGATGTTTATGAATAGTACTGTACATACTCTGAAACATGCATATGTGGCAGCAGTAGGTATGTAAGCACTGATGCCATGCATAACTACTGCCATGGAGAAATAAGTGTGTAGCTGTGTGCAGTGGGAAATAACTGTGACATATGTAGCTCAGCATTATATGTCAAACATCTGAACATGTTATCTATGGTCTGTACAGTACTGCGCATAATGGCAGTTTTGGGGAGTAGTGCAAACACCCATATAAACTTTGATGTGACAGAGTAAGACATGCATGATAGTCACATAATGTGTAGCTTAGCATTAGCAACTGCTTTACCAGGCTAATATAGTAATGTAGCATTTACAGCTATATATACTGCCTGTACTATTACTGTATGCACACATGTGGCAGCTGTCCATGTGTAGCAAGGCCCAACAGGTCATCCGTGAGGTGTACGGACTTACAACAGTGTGGACCCTGTGTGTGTATGGCACACACATATGGAGAGATATATATGTGTCTGATATATTAGCATCTGAACATGTGTATGGAGCAAGGCACATACTGCAAGTGTTTGTGAAGGGTGGACATTTATTTGTTGCTGCAGGTTGTTATGTGCATATTTAAATGTAGGATGTAGTGTGTGTCAAACAAGACAGCATACAGTGCTGGCATATGACATGTGGTGTTTAAACGCTGTGGGTATGATTTGTTAGGTTTGTAGTCTTCCAGACAGGGAGTCCTGCTAAAGATACATGGGCTGAGAATACCTTCCATGCATTCTGCACAAGGCCGTGCAATATCATTACATAACTGCATCCCTCTCGCCCTTTGCATAATTGATATTCCCACCATGAAAGGTGGACTGTATATGTTCCTACATGTATATCTATATGTACACCAATGGATGTTCATATGTACGGTCAAGCTCAATGTTGTACATGTATTGCCATCCCTTTAGTTAGAAACCCTGTACCCATGAACTACCACATACATGGTAGTGTACTCAACACCGAAAGTGTGATAAGAGACTATGGGACACATGTGGACAGTAGTGTCCGTTTTGATAATCACAGTGCCACACTAGTCATGTAAAATGAGTATGGTCCACATGTCATCAGAAAAGGTGTGTCATCCATGGAAAAAAGAGGGCAATGTTCCACTCTACTCATCAGTCATAACACCCATCATAGAGTACAATGGCCCTGATGGTATGTACCTCAGAAGACATCCACAGCAACTGTAGATGCCAGACACATACCTCACAAAGAGTATTACCAGACTCAAACAGATGCCCTATGCAGACTGTCTTACAAAACCACAGCTACACTGTGTTGCATACCGCCTACACAGAGGCTACCTCTGCCTAACATACAAAGCTATGCCAAACCCACAGGTGTTGGACATGCTCCATATAAACAGATGAAACTCCATACAAGCTACACACTGTACTGATCTAAACCTAGTAACGTCAAAAAGCAGAACATGCTGGAGTGGTACATTATCATCTCAGACACATACCATACTCTGGAACTAACTACCTATCAATAGCAAATGAAGGTGCTCATTAGCAGTTGCCATGAATGATCATAATGATTGGATGTGAGATAGGAAACCCAACCAGGGAATCACCCCTGTGGCTCTGCATGATAGGGCCACATGAACCTACATTACATGGGTGTTGAAGTGCAGGGTACCATATGGCTAGGCTTCCATAGGCCTTGCGGATAATAGCCTATTAGCTACCTAGAACCTGATACACACACGCATGTACTTGTTGCATTACTTGCTATGTGAGGTTGACTGGCTGTGATGGAGAATGTGTAGGCAAATGTGTCAAAGATGTGTATATGTGTGATAGCCTAGTGGGAAATTGTGTATATCATGTTATGTAGTGTTGTTGCTCTTATCCCAGCAAAAGATACGCATGCTATTGCTAGGCAGGAAAACCAGTATGGCATACGGTGTGACGTAGTCCCATGGTGTTGACTGGAGTGTGCCATTGTAGGCTACAGCAGTACATGTATGCTTATTGATAGTTGACACTAGTGAATACAAATCCCATATGAACTGTAGTACTACCTGAAGCTGTAGGCCTAAACAGCACAGTATGGTTTATATCCACATTGCTTGGAAACACTGTTTTGTTTGTTACCTGTAGTCCTCACACATTACATACCCCAGGCATGAGGTTTTGTAGGTGTTGACACACAGTACTGTATGGTACACAGGAAAAAGTAATATGGGTTGCAATACCTTTGTGTCTTGTAGGTATGTCTGACGTGCGTGTGGGTATGCATGTAACATGGCCTTGGTGGTATGTGTGTCACAGGATATAAGTGCATATCTAGCAACATGTATAGTGTAGTACAGCAGTATGTCACCTATAGTGATGAATGTACACATATGTTACTGTGGTGTTTGCTATCAACAAGTAGCGTGGTGTACTGGTAATACTGTAACTGTAATTTACATACATTTCAATGTATGACAAATGTCTGTATGCATTAGCTTCATATACACCTCCTGTGGCTAGGTGGTGCATTCTGTCACATACAGTGTGCCATGTACTGTTATATAGTCTTACATACTGGTTTCACGCAGTCATACGTGGTATTAAAAGTGTGTATCTACTGACAGCCAATAGGTTGCTATATATGGCATTTCATTGATGTCTGTACTTTAGAATGTTAAGTGTGCCACATGATTTGTTCACAATTACTGTTTTATTGTCTTCCAGGGACATGTCTCACAACAGGAAACCTGTGCATTCCCCTGAGGAGGAGGAAGTAATTGCAGATGCCCTCATACACCATCACAACCTACTGTTCTCCAGAACCAGCCAGGACCAGCATGGCCACACTGCACTGTGGCAGGATGTTGTCCATCGGGTGAATGATGTAGGCATGCATAACCGGACTTATGAGCAGGTATGCCATCACTGCAGTGATTTAATTAGACATGTCCGGCAGCTTGCCTCCGATGTCCACAGACAAGAGCTTGCCACAGGTGGTGGTGCAGCAACACACACCCCCCCTCACCAGAGTGGTAGAGCTGCTTCTCAGTGTGGTGGCTCCTGGCCAACCAGTACAACAGACCTGTGTCATCATGGAGGCCGGAGTCACCCAGCACGTCGATAGAGAGTGTGCAGGTAACATGGCATATCTGTAGACTACTGTTAGCTAAATTGTTAGAACATGCATTTATCAGATGTGTATTGTGTATTCAGATGATGCGGAGCCTGGTGTCATGCAATACTGCTAATTTGGGACATAAGCTGTATGCCTGTGACTGTCACCTCTTGTACTACTATGAAATTGCAAATTCACAGCAGCAATGCCATAGTTGTTGACACTGACAAACTGTCTCATATCCTTGCAGGTCCCTCTAGTGTGACAGCAAGACAGCAGACCCATGATGGTGAGTGTTCTACATTTCATACAGCATATAACATGCAAGTCATAGGAGAGTTGTAGGCCATATACACATGTTAGACACATACACATAGTGCATGCTCTGCATGTTCTCTGTGGGACTATGCACATCCCAGTAACATGAGTAGCTGCCTCAAACACATGCAATACACAGAGCATCCCAAACAATTGTGATATACTGTAGTGGACATTGTATAGGCAGAGTCAATACACATGCACACAACATACACCACTTTGTCATATGCAGTAAGTGTTAATATGATATACATGGCATATGTAGACACCTGCTGTAAGGTCATACTCCAGTATCCCACATGTCATCAACGTCATCTTAAAAGTACTCAATTGTATTTATTACTGCTTGGTGTAACTCATTCTAAGCCTTTTAGTTTAAGCACTTGGGCTTCAGACCAGTTGTTTTACATTAAGAAGGTTTGTGGTCTGCACTGTAGTGCAGAACAGGTAGCTTACATCCTTCTAAGTTGGGAACTGCTGATTGAGGGCTCAGTGTCTGTTATTCTAAAAGTGTATTAATTCTGGTTTAAGCACTTGGGCTTCAGGCCAGTTATTTTACATTAAGAAGGTTTGTGGTCTGCACTCTTGTGGAGGAGAGGCTGGACTCTGCCCTTCTGAGCTGGGAATTTCTGGTTAAAGGCGTATAGTGCCTGCATAATTGAACTGCTTCTTACTGAAATTGGTACACCTTGTTTGCTGTAGCATAGACTAGATCCAGGCCTGCTGAATCTAGCTTTGTTTGTATAACTTGAGCACTAATCCAGGCATTCTTTAAAGTATTCAATTGTATTTATTACTGCTTGGTAGTAACTTGATTAAAGTGTAGCTATCATTCTAAGTCTTTTGGATTAAGCACTTGGGCTTCAGACCAGTTGTTTTACATTAGGAAGATTTGTGACCTGCACTGTGGTGGCATGACAGGTAGCTTATATCCTTCTAAGTTGGGAACTGCTGATTGAGGGCTCAGTGTCTGTTATTCTAAAAGTGTATTAGTTCTGGTTTAAGCACTTGGGCTTCAGGTCAGTTATTTTACATTAAGAAGGTTAGTGGTCTGCACTCTTGTGGGAGGAGAGGCTGGACTCTGCCCTTCTGAGCTGGGAATTTCTAGTTAAAGGCTTCTAGTGCCTGCATATTTGAACTGTTTCTTACTGAAATTGGTACACCTTGTTTCCTGTAGCAGAGACTAGATCCAGGTCTGCTGAATCAAGCTTTGTTTGTATGCTTGTTGTTTGTTTGCTTGTTATTTCCCTGAAACGCTAATTCCACCTAAAATGTGGCTTTTCAGTGCTTCTGTGGATTCCTAGTGATATATGCATTGCTTACTGTACTTATTTCCTTGTTTCACTTGAAAGAAAGTTACTGTTTGTTGTTTTTGCATTTAAGTTACATGTAACACATTGCATTTAAGTTACCTGGCACTTGCTCACTAATGCAATCATATAAGTCAGCACAAAAAAATTAAAAGCACTAGACCCTCACAAACTCCCCTTGAGTACCTTGTTCCCCATTGGCCCTTTTTTCAATTATAAAGGAATTCCCAATACTATTCTAGCATGTCCAAAGGTCAGTTCTCAATCCCCTCTCCGGTCCAGCTGGTGAATCTGGGAATCTTGAGGCAATGTTACAACTGCCTCATGTACACAGACAACCCTCTCATCCTCCCAACAAATTCCAACACATGTGAGAGATGTAACAATATAGCCAAACTGGAGGCTAAGCTCTCTCAACTCAGTACTGGCGTAACCAGTCAGGAGGAGAAGGAAACCACACTCACTACAATTCCAATCTCACATAGACCTAATATGACAGCAAACCAAACACATAAACACACAAAAACATACTGGAGGTCTAAATAAAAATCTGCCTAAGCAGCAGAGACCTCCAAAGCAGACACCCAAGCAACCACTACCCCAAAACAAAACACATGCAACACATAGCTCACAAAGCCAGTGTGTCAAACAGTCACAGCCCTTAAGGCTAAACAACACACCTGATACACTTGTAATAAGTGACTCTATCGTCAGGCACACTGACATCCTGCTCACCAGGCTGAACAAGGAGAAGGTCACGGTGAGCTGCCTGTCGGGTGTTAGGATCCGTCACATAACACAAGCAGTCAGGTCACTCCAAGTCAAGTACAAATATGACTCAGTCATTGTCCATGCTAGTGTGAATGACCTGAGACGTACCTCCCTGGACTACATGAAAAGAGCCATAGAGGAACTCTCTATGCATGTAGCCCAGGCCGGTATGACCCTGACCTTGAGTAGCATCTTACCCTTACCAAGAATGATGCCACAATATGAAGACAAGATGATCAATTTCAACAATTGGCTTAAGTATTGGTGTCATTGAAAGGGGATACAATGCCTGTCAGCCTGGGATGACATGCGCGACAAGCCACGATGCTTCGCTAGGGATGGCTTGCATCTGTCACCCTGGGCTTTCGGATATTGGCAAAGGCTCTTGCTACCCCCATAGTGCCTTTTTTAGGCAAGGCTCAAAAGACAAACCCACCTCCATAGGTATCACAAGGGATAAGAAACTAAGAGTAATGCTACTCAATGCCAGAAGTCTAAACCTCAAGATGCATGCACTCAGAACTCTCCTTAGCATGGAGAACATCGATATCTGTGCAGTAACAGAAACCTGGTTCAAGGCTCCCGGGAGCACCCTAGCACTACCAGGTTATACCTCATACCATGCTTTTCGGCCCCAAAACTTGGACCAAACCACAAAAGGAGGGGGAGTATCAATATTCGTCAAAGATACCCACACCTCCAGGTTGGTGGCACAGCACGAAGCATCAGAGACTTTCCATGTGCAACTAACAGTGGGTAAAACTGCCTTCCAGTTTATAGCCTGCTACAGACCACCCTCCCAAACCCAGGAACCCCACTGGCCTTCCTGAGAACACTGGAAAATATGAAGGTCTCTCCAAACACCATTATATTGGGCGACTTCAACTACCCAAGCATAGACTGGGAGCATTGCTCTAGCTCCAACACCCTAGCCCAAAGGTTCCTAGAATTTAGAAACTCAAATGCTATGGAACAACTTGTTACCACTCCCACAAGAGGGGAAAACATACTGGACCTGATCATCACCAACATGGGGACTCTATGCTCCAGACCAGAAATGTATCCCTCACTGGTAAGATCAGACCATACACTAATCTCACTGGATATTCACATCCCGACCCGACCCCCTGCCCAGAAAACCACAGTAAAAACTTCTCTAAAGCAAATTTCACACTCCTCAAAACTGAGGTGAAATCCTTCAAAGCCCCCGGGCCTGTGGAAAATACGGACCCAGACCGCAGAATCCTTTATAAACGCATTCTATGAACACCTTCAGGAATGCATGGATCATGCAATCCCAGATAAAACCAAGACCCAATCCTCCAAAGGCAGACGTCGTGTCTGGTGGACCCCAGCCATAAACAAACTATACAATAGAAGGAGGAAGCTACTACATGATAGAGCAAAATCCCAAAAAGGGAAAGCAAAAAACTATGTGCACTCATAAAATCGTCTAAGGCCAGCTTTGAGAGAAAAATTGCACGGGACACTAAGGATAATCACAAGGCTTTCTTTAGTTATGTTAGGAACCTGGGTGGGAATTCCCAGATATGATCAGAATTAGTCCAAAATGACAAAAAATGCACCGACCCACAGACATTGCCAACATCCTAGCTGACAGGTTCAGCGCAAACTTCTACCCCCCCTCCCCACCAAAAGGGCAAATATTTATCCCAGCAGAGTGCAGCCCCCCTGACATCTCAGATTCTCAGGTAAGAGCCGCCCTCTCCAAAGCAAAAAACACAGCATCAATGGGACCAGACGGTGTCCTGGGCTGTGCCCTACATGAACTCCAAGAAGAGTTAAACCCAAACATAAAACTACTGTTCAGTCTCAGACTTACTACAGGATATGTACCCAAAGAGTGGCGTACAGCAACAGCGGTCCCTCTCCACAAAGGTGGTGCTTCAACGGATCCTGGAAACTATCGCCCCATAAGCCTGACTAGCTTGGTCTGCAAAGCTATAGAAAGGATCATCATGGACCTCATAAATAAAGATATTGGGGACCTACAGACACTGGATCCTACCCAGTTTGGCTTTGTTAAGGGCAGATCCTGCCTCTTATACCTGGTCGATTTTTTTGAAACAGTCACCAAGGCCCTTGACGAGGGGAAGGTGGTCCACACAGCCTACCTGGACCTCGCAAAAGCCTTCGATACAATATCCCACTTGGGCATTATAGATAAGCTCACCAGCTTAAATATAAACCCCTATGTCACTAGATGGGTTGCAAACTGACTCAAGGACAGAACCCACATGGTTAGAATTGCTGGAGCCATGTCAGACCCAAAACCAGTTACAAGTGGCATCCCACAAGGCTCAGTCCTGGGACCTCTCTTGTTCGGTATATATTTCTTGGAGGTACAGACCAACACGGAAGGACTGTGGCTGACCAAGTTTGCAGATGACTGCAAACTGGGCGCCATAATCGACTCTCCAGCAGACACAAGCATCCTCCAAAAGGGCCTCATAGAAACAGACAACTGGTGCCAGAGCCATGGTCTCAAGCTAAACGCCAAAAAGTGTATAGTCATCCCCTTTGGCAAAAACAAAGTGCCCACAAGTTACCACATAGGTGGTAATCCATTAAGTACAGAAGAAGTAATTAGGGACCTGGGGACCCAAGTTGATAGAAATTTCTCATTTGACAACCACATGGCCAAAGTGGTTAGAAAAACATTTTATATAGCCCACCTAATCATGAAGGGATTCACATCTAGATCACGGGAGGTCATTGTGCCTCTTTACTCATCCCTCATCAGGCCCATAATTGAGTACAATGCCCCTTTTGGGATGTACCTTACCAGACACCTGCAGCAACTGGAAAGACCCAAAAGTACCTCACCAAGAGGATCAAAGCTCAAACAGATGCCATATGCTGCCGGTTAAAGAAACTCCATCTCTACTCAGTGGCATACCACCTGCTCAGAGCGATCTGTGCCTGACGTAAAGCCATGTCCAACCCAGAATTAATGGACATGCTGCACCTCAGAAAATCCAAATCCCATCGAGCTATGCGCTTGAGAGACTTGAACCTCAGCACTAAAATAAATAGGATATGCTGGAGGGACAGATTCATAACCCAGAGGCTTCCTTCACTCTGGAATAAAATCCCAGTCCAGGTTAGGCAGAGTCCCTCATTGACTCTCTTCAAGAGGAATCTTGATGAGTGAATGGGAGATCGTAGGTTTACCCCGGGTATCACTTCTGTGCCACTGTTAGACAGAGGCACAGTATACTAACTTTGAAAAAGGGCATAGCAGAATTAATTTAAAATGGGTGTTGAAAGCCAAATACACTCTGGCTAGGCTTATAAATGCCCTAGGGTAGATAGCCTAGTATGAACCTATGAACAGCACACATACTATACCTGAGGGGTAGAGGCCTATCATGGGGTGGTGTGACATGCCTCAACACACAACACAGTCATGTTAGGCAATGCCCACTATTGAACACCTTACATACCCATGCAACAACTGGCTGTAGCCAAAGTGGTGCAAGTCAGGTACAGCAAGATAGTTTCCAGTGTGACATACATTAGTGGCCTTGAGTGACCACATGATGCTGCCTGATGATGGCTCATGGTACTACACTACATCCAGTTACAGTAACCACAGTACTACATATAGCATTCATTGCTATACACCTGACAGTTGTGTGCATACGGCCATGGTATGTATACCTATGAGTGATTGTGCACAGGACATTGAATAGCGTTTCAGACTTGCACTGCAATGTTGTGTCCATGTACACATTTGTTCCAGGGTGAGGCCAATCATTGAATAACACACATGCATCAACAACATGTATTCTGTTATCAACAAGGACTCTCCACACTCACACTGCATGCTGTTGAGCAACACATATCCTGCATGCTGACACGTGCAATAGGACTCTTTGGCTTGTGATACTGTACTCCATCATCAACCACTGATGAATAAGTTCCATATTGCTGTTGGTGTGTGTGTGTGTGTGTGTGTGTGTGTGTGTGTGTGTGTGTGTGTCAAATTTACTGAGTAGTGTATTTGTGTGCATGTGTGGTCATGTGTTCATGTGTGCATGTGTGCATTTGTTCATGTGTGCATGTGTTCATGTGTGCATGTGCTTATGTGTTCATGTGTGCATGTGTTCATGTGTTCATGTGTTCATGTGTGCATGTGTTCATGTGTGCATGTGTTTATGTGTTCATCTATTCATGTGTTCATGTGTTCATGTGTGCATGTGTGCATGTGGTCATGTGTTCATGTGTGCATGTGTTCATGTGTGCATATGTTTATGTGTTCATGTGTGCATGTGTGCTAACATCCTGTACAGATGGTAAAGTGTGTTTCCTGTCTTCCTCTCACAGGTGCTGAGATATTGTTGGATTAGTGCAGCAGGGAACCTGAAGTCACTGCCACAAATAGTGGACATGATGATACATGTGTTGTGGCACAGGCAGGTTTGACAGGGTGTGTCGTTGGTCCACCAATCGACAGTACACAGCTTTCCACCCCATCTATGCGCACATACATACTGCCAATACATCCCTCAACACCAATGGCCTTAGCTGAGGAACAGCATACAGCAGGCATTGACCAGGATAGTGTGATATCTATGACACATGCAACCCCACACAACAGCCATGCCCAGACACCTGGAACAGTACCACATAGGCATATGTCCAGGGGTTCTCGTGGGAGCACTGCTGATCATAATGCCCCTGGCAGATGTGCCCCCACAGGTCTAACAAACTCAAGTATGTTTCGGGCTGTAATGCAGGCACAGACACGTATGGAACGGTACACCAGGCCGGGACTAAGGGCACAGAGGGCTCATAACACCGCTATCAATAACAGTATCCGTGACCTTGCAGGTGCCATCCGTAATTACACCGAGGTCATTGATAGACATTGGGGGGAGACACTAGATGTCCTCCGCAATGTAATGTCCATGCACCAGGACAGTGCAGGATGGCTGAGATGTCGATGTGGACGTATGCCAGCAACATCATCAGCTGGCAGTCATCGCGGACGGCACACAAGTCCCAGCCACTCCCATAGTGGCAGTACCAGCCACAGCAATGTTGGGGCTGGGCTGTCGGTAGACCATCGTAGACGACCACGTGCACGTGGCTCTGTCCAGTCCCAGCAGGGACATGGGTCCACTCGACATCCCTCTGCCTTTGACAATAGTACCCAGTCTGGCTTAGTACCTGATACTGTCCGTGTCACACCTGCCAGGCACAGGTACTGTGTCCGTGGCCGGAGACAGTGATCTGTACAGCCTGGCAGGTACAGTCTGTGGCTGTCACACAAACTCCCATATTTGGCAGCCACACGGGGGAACTGTGTGCATTCAGACACACACACACATAAAACCAACACCTAGGGCTAACACATACACATACACATTACATCAACACTGACCCATACTGTACTGTTGTCCCTCACACACACACACACACACACACACACACACACACACACACACACACACACACACACACACACACACACACACACACACGTCAATTGGATGGGTCATTGTTGGGCTCTGGCAAACCAATAACACACCCTGTGCATATGATGAAACCGTGCCACATCCTGTCATCTGTAACATTGATGCAGGAACAGGCTAACATGGTGCTGATGCACAGGGTGACCTCATAGCAGGGTAGCAATGTTAGCATGTTGTCAACAGTAAAGTGTAATGATATCCTTGTAGGTATATCTGAGCAGGCATGATGCATCAAAGCTGTGATTATCAATGTAGTATTGTTTACACCACTGTTAATCCAAAACATGGATTGTCTGCCCATGTGCCACTTGGCTGATGTGTGTGGTACTGGCAGCATGTGTTGGTGAGTGGACGGTACGTGTGGGATGTGTGCAGTACAGATTTGCAGGTGTACATTTGTGAACATGGTGGAGGTGCACTGTCTGCATGCACATGCATGGTGGACACATGGGAAGGGTGACATGCCCTGTATTACACAGTGTTAACACTTCATATTTCCTATTGGTGGCCAGTATGCATTTTACTACACATATGTTACAACTTGGGTACACATGTGTGTTTGACATGGTTTGACACTATGCTGTGGGTTATACTGTTGATATCGGTCATTAGTTTGCATTCTGGTAGTGTGCATAACCTCCACAGCCTGATTTTAAACAATCATTAGATGATGTCTTGACAATTGACACACAGCTGTAGGATACACAGTAGCATTTGAATCCTTCTGGTACTATACTATACCAGTTACCAGTGTTATTGACCACCACACATTCCCGTGACCACTCCTGTTTGGCATGTGGCCGTCCTAGGTACAAGCAGACACACTAGGGATATGTCCGTCCACATCTGGTAATGCATACAGTGGCCTACAATGCATTCTCTGGATTAGACACTTATCCTCCACAAGGGTATCATACAGGCAGATACCTGTTGAACAACCCATGCTGTGAAGCTATAAGCCAACTATAGCATAATCATCCACATTTACTATACATAGTATCCTGACAGTACCACATTGGTAGTAGCCCACAACATGTAGCAGGGGTACCGATGTGTACATACAGCCACATGTGATGTCATCTGTCCTTTGATATTCACATTTCCAAAGGTATGCTGATGTCCCTCAGTGTATCACATAAACAATAAGGAGTCTGTATGCATATCCACGGAGTTGTTGTACACCTATAATGAATGTCCATTATTGACGGACTGTGTTGTGTTTGAACATGTATGGAATATGCCCCAGGCATGAACCCTCACTCACACAATTCTATAGAAACTGCCATGTGTGTGTGTGACACAGATGAGCTAGAGCACAGATCACTACAGTGGCTGGCCTTGTCACATACATATATATGTGACCTACGGTCTGAGAAGCAGCAGCAACAACTGTCAGTGGTAACAGATGTATTCATGTAGAAAGCAGGCTTCACACCTATTAAGTGATTGAGGTCACATGCACATATCCATCTTTGCCACACAGTTACCAATTGAGGTCACATGTACATTTGTGTATTTGCCACACAGATACCTGACATGTGCAATGCACATACTGTTGTTTTACTGATATGTCATACAGTAGTAAAAGCAAAACTCATGACACATTGATCAATAGTGTCACACACACACACTCAGCAATTGCAGAATTCAAACCCCTATTTAACTATGTTATGATACTGGAGAGATACGCATTAACACGACGTGCTATATGCTTTATTGGGAGTTTGCATTTCAACTGATGTATTTGTGGGATACTAACATAATCTGACTTGCCAAAAAGGAATTTACCTCTTTTAATGTGTTTTCACAGTCTCCAAAAAGTTGCAGGATTCATACCCCTACCTAACTATGTTATGATACTACGGACATACACATTAACATGACGTGCTATATGTTTTACTGGGAGTTTTTATTTCAACTGCTGTATTTGTGGGATACTAACATCATCTGACTTGCCAAAGAGGAATTTACCTCTTTTAATGTGTTTTCACAGTCTCCAAAAAGGCCACTCCTCCCAAAGGAAATCACGCACACACTTAGCAAATGTAGGATTCAAACCCCTACCTAACTATGTTATGATACTAGAGACATACGCATTACCACGACACGCTATATACTTTACTGTGAATTTTTATTTCAACTGCTGTATTTGAGGGATACTGACATCATCTGACTTGCCAAAGAGGAATTTACGTCTTTTAATTTGTTTTCACAGTCTCCAAAAAGGCCACTCCTCCCAAAGGAAATCACATACACCCCCCCCCACACACACACACACTCAGCAATAACTATGTTATGATACTAGAGAGATATGCATTAACACGACACACTCTATGCTTTACTGGGAGTTTTCATTTCAACTGATGTATTTGTGGGATACTGACATCATCAGATTTGCCAAAGAGGAATTTACGTCTTTTAATTTGTTTTCACAGTCTCCAAAAAGGCCACTCCTCCCAAAGGAATACACACACATACACACACTCAGCAATTGCATGATTCAAACCCCTACATAGCTATGTTATGATACTGGAGAGATACGCATTAACATGACGCGCTATATGCTTTACTGGGCGTTTCCTTTTCCACTGCTGTATTTGTGGGATACTGACATCATCAGACTGGACATGGTAATGTGTGTGCACTTTGTTTTATGCAATCCCACGAATGAACCATGTGGGTCAGCAGGTGTTAACAGCTTGAACAGGACTCCACAATTCTTAGCTTGTGTGATCTATCTGTGGACAGATTGCCATTCCTTCATATGACAATACATATTTAGGCACAGATTGCTGATTTTGTGGATACGACATGTGTCTGGGATGTTGATAAAGGCCTATTCAAAGTCTATGTGGGACGTGTGTAGCTCCTTTCAGTGATGTATGTCCTGGGTGGCTGCCTTGCTAACAGTCTGGGAGGTTTGGGAACCATGATCTGCCCATGAACATACCACAGTTGGTAGGGTTGTGTGTTTGTCGGCTTCCAGTAGATCTGTTTATGACTTCAATCATGATGGACTCCGTGGCCTTGCAGTTCAGACTTCATAGGCTTATAGGACTATAGTTCCCATGGTGTGTTGTGCACCAACACTTGTGGGGTGTGCCATATGTTGCTGTAACACATTCAACAGTTTCAGATCCTGTAGATAGGGTGAGGCTCAACAGACTGTTCAGGTGCAGGGTCTGTTTGTTCTGTAGTTCACTTATGACACATATAGGGAAACAATGTAATCCAATTGAAGCCATGTTTTCAGCTTTGGGAGGAGCTGTTTACCCATTCTACATGTGACATCTCCTGGTATGATGATAGGGCCTTTTGTCAGTGGGAGGTGGGTATGTATATATGGGCCTGTCTGACAGGATGTTGGCATTGTCAGTTAGTTACAGTTGGCCCTGACTCAGGACATATATGAGTGTACATTGCTATTTATGACATAGCTGGAGGAGGTGTCATTCTTTCTAATACACCGACAAACATGACCATTAAATCCCTGTTATACTCTTTTACACACTTAACACCCTACTGATCCTTTGTGATCAGTCAACAGAGTATGTCATCATAATATCCTGGCATGTCCAAAGGTTGGTTTCGTGTGTTCTCGCCAGTCCAGCTGGTGAATATAGAAATTTTGACGCAATGTTACAACTGCCTTATGTACACATACAACCCTCTCCTCCTCCCAACAAACTCAGATATATGTGAGAGATGCAACTATATGGACAAACAGGAGGCTGAGCTCTCTCGACTCGGGACTGGCACAGTCTATCAGGTGTTGAAGGTAGACACACACACCACATATCCAGTCTCACATAGACCTATAGCAACAGCAAACAAAATACATTAACAGACAAAAACATACTTGGAGGCTCTAAATAAACTCTGCCTAAGCAGCAGAGACCTCCAAAGCAGACACCCAAACAACTGCTACCCCACAACAATACCCACATATAACATAGTTCAAAAAGTCAGTGTGCCACACAGTCACTGCCATTAGGGCTGAACAACACATCTAGTACACTTGTAATAGGTGGCTCTTATTGTCAGTCACACTGACGTCCCACTCACCAGGCTGACCAAGGAGAAGGTCACTTTGAGCTGTGTGTCGGGTGCCAGGATCCCCCACATAACACATGCACTCAGGTCATGCCAAAGTAAGTAAAAATATGGTTCCATCATTGTCCATGCTGGTGTGACTAACATCAGGCATTCCTCCCTGGACTACATCACAAGAGACATAGAGGAGTTCTCTGATCATGTAGCCCAGGCCAGTATGATCCTGACCTTGTGTAGCATCTTACCCTCACCAAGGATGATGTCACAGTATACAGACAAACTGATCACTTTTAACAGTTGGCTAACATATTGGTGTAATTCAAAGGGGGTCCAGTGTCTGGCAGCCTGGAATGACATGCTCGACATGCCACGTAGCTTCGCTATGGACAGCTTGCACCTGTCACCCCTAGACTTTAGAATACTGGCTAAGGTTCTTGTCATCCCCATAGTGGCTTTTTTAAGTGAGGCTCAAAAGACAAACCCACCTCCATAGATGTTACATGGTTGAAGAAACTAAGGGTAATGCTGCTCAACACCAGATGTCTAACCGTCAAAATGCATGCACTCAGGACTCTCCTCAGTATGGAGAATGTCGGTATCTCGGCAGTAAAAGACACCTGGTTCAGGCTCCTAAAAGCACACCAGCACTATCAGGTTATACTTCATAGCATGCTTTTCGGACACAAGACTCACACCGGCCAACACAAATAGTGGGAGTATCCATGTACATCACAGATACACACACCTCCAGGTTAGTAGCACTGCACACAGCATCAGAGACCATACATGTGCAACTAACAGTGGGCAATACTTTCTTTCAGTTTGTAGCCTGATACAGACCACCCTCCCGAACTCAGGAACACCACTCGGTATTCATAGGAACACTGGAGAATATGAAGGTCTCTCCAAACACCATTATATTGGGTGACTTCAAATACCCAAACATTGACTGAGAATACTACTCAGGCCACAAGACCCTTGCACAACAGTTGCTAGAATTTATAATCTCAAATGCTATGGCACAACTGGTCACCACACCCACAAGAGGGGTAAACATATTGGACATGATCATCACCAACATGGGGACTCTATGTTCCACACCAGAGGTATACCCCTCATTGGTTAGGTCAGACCATACATTTATCTCAGTAGACATCCATATCCCGTCCCCACCCCCATCCTAGGTAATCTTGATGAAGAACTGCTCAAATGCAAATGTCACACTTCTCCAAAACAAGGTGGTATCCTTCAAAGATCCTGGGACAGTGGTAATCATGGCCCAGAACACTGAATCCTTTACAAACGCATTGTATGGACATCTACTGGAATGCATCAATCGTGCTATCCCAAATAACAACAGGACTCACTTCTCCAAAGGCAGGAGACCTGTCTGGTGGACCCCGGACATTAATAAGCTATACAATGGAAGGAGGAGGCTACTACATGATAGAGCACAATCCCATGAAGGGAAGGCATCTCTGATCAGTACTAGAAAAAAGCTACGATCACTCATGAATTCATCTAAGGCCTGCTTCTAACGGAAACTTGCACCACACACTAAGGACAATCACAAGGCCTTCTTTAGTTATGTCAGGAATCTGGGTGGAAATGCCCAGATATGCTGTGAGTTACTGCATAATGACAAAACATACACTGAACCCACAGACATTGCCGATATCCTGGCAAACAGGTTCAGTGCAAATGTCTCCCCCCTCATCCCCCAATGAGCAAATGTCCATCACAACAGAGTGTAGCCTCCCTGACATTACAGATGAACAGGTGAGTGCTGCCCTCTCCAAAGCTGGCAACACAGCATCAATGGGACCGGACGCTGTCCCGACATGCATCTGACACGAGCTTCATGATGAACATAACCCTCACATTAAGTCACTGTTCAATATCACAGTTACTACAGAATATGTACCCAAGGAATGGCGTACAGCAACAGTGATCACACTCCACAGAGGTGGTGCCACAACGGACACTGGACAATATCACTCTATAGGCCTAGCTAGCCTGGTCTGCAAAGCTATGGAGCGTATCATCATGGAACTGATACAGATAGACATCGGGAACATACAGACACTGAATCCTACAAAATTCGGTTTTGTTGTGGCCAGATCTTGCCTCTTGAACCTGTTCAACTTCCTGAAACAGTTACCAGCTCCATAGACAGTGTTGTCCACACAGCCTACCTGGACCTGGCTAAACACTTCCACACAGTACCCCACTCGGGCATTATACATATGCTCTCCAGCTTCAATATCGACACATATGTCACAAGATGGATTGCTAACTGGATCAGGGATAGCACCCACATGGTCAGTATTGCAGGTGCCATGTCTGACTATACACCAGTTACACGTGTCATCCCACAAGGCTCATTCCTGGGACCTCTCTTGTTCAGTATATATTTCTCTGATGTACAGGCTAACACAGGAGGAATATGGCTGACCATGTTTGCAGATGACTGCAAACTGGGTGCCATAGTCAACTCTCCAGCTAGCACAAGCATCCTCAAAAAGGGTCTCACAGAGATGGATAACTGGTGCCAGAGCCATGGCCTACAGCTAAATGCCATTAGATACATATTCATCCCCTTTGGGAATAACAACGTGCCCACAAATTACCACATAGGTGGTAATCCATTACGTACGGTAGGTGTTATTAGAGATTTGGGGACACGAGTAGTTAGTACTCTCGCCTTTGACAATCACATTGTCAAAGTCATTAGACAGACCTTCTATATAGCCCATATTATCCCATAAGGTTTCACATCTAGATCAAGTGAGGTAATTGTGCCCCTATACTCATCAAGCCCATGCTTGGATACAATACCCCATTTGGGATGTACCTTACCCAACACCTGCAGCAACTGTAATGGCCCCAAAAGTATCTCACCAAATAAATCTAGGGACTCACACAGATGCCCTGCGCAGTTTGTCTAAAGTAACTCCAGCTCTACTCAGTCACCTACCGCATACTCAGATGCAATCTGTGCCTGTTGTTTAAAGCCATGTCCAAACCAGAATTAGTGGACATGCTCCACCTCAGGATATCCGACTCCCTTAGAGCTACATGCTCCAGGGACGTAAACCTCAGCACTGATATTATTAGGATATGCTGGAGGGACAGATTACTATCACAGAGCCCCCACTTACTCTGGGATGAGATCCCAGTCCCGCATACGCAGAGCCCCCCACTGACCTCCTACAGGAGACATCTTGACAAGTGGATGGGTGATTGTATGTTTACCCCTGGGATATCTTCTGGGTCCCTGCTAGACAGAGGCACAATAAACTAAACGTGAATGGGCTATCTTGTGTGACCTACTATTCACAGGCACAGTCTACTAATCTAACAAGGTTGCGAAAGCCAAACACACTCTGGCTATGTTTATACATGCCCTATGGCAGATAGCCTAGTATCAACTTCTGTACCTATGATAATGTTCACGATGCACATTGTTTATTGATGATACTGATTTCAGGTTTTGTTTCTTCTTTGCTTTCCCACTTTCTATGGACAACTTAAGTATCTGCAAAACATATTTGATTATGACAGGGTTCCACTATATTATATATGTGTCTGTTGTCATATAACTGTGTGCACAAGGCGGATTGCTGAATAGTGAGATTTTCCTGGGTTAACACATGCAACTGCCGGATATGTGTGGCCCACTGCTGTACCCAGACATGGCCTAAGTGTGTGAGCATGCCCAGTTCATCCTTTCAGTGTTTTGTTGCCTGGCATTTGTCTCATTTATTCAAGTGTGTAAGCATGCCCAGTGTGAACTTTCACTATGTTGCTGTCTGAGGTCCACTACATTTGTTGATGTGTGAACATGACCAATATCAACATTTATACTATATGTGTGTTGAAAATCAAGTTGTATTCTTACTGCAGGGATCACCTTTGTGTCATAACTCGACAGGGATTATGATGTACTTGTAGGGTTTCCATGAGATACTTTGCATAGACTTATCAACATTTCTTCATACAGGCTGACCACTGACATACTGTCATGGTTTAGTGGTTCAGTACTATGACTATAATGCACGTTATCCTGGGTTTGAGGACTGTCACTGCTTCATATTTTCAGACTGGGCAGACCAGACTGCTTAAGGAACAGTAAAGCAAATATGACCATGTTTACCTGCTTATTCCCAACTTTGATCAACGTTAACCAACATTGATGAACGCTGCTCAACATTGCCCAAAGTTGTGCTACTTAGTGTGTGCAATTTTGTTTACATATACTAAATAGTGGTGAAAGCTGTTTAGCACTGCTTTATATAGCTTAACACATGGCAATCATGCCTCAGGTGGTGCTGCAGGGCTGCCTATGTCGGATGCACATATTATACTCTCCATACATGTTTGTTGACAGGTAGTGTCAGGTTAGGCATCCCTTTTACTATATGTGCGAGTCAGACAGAGGAATCATTTACAGGGTTCCTACTGAGCCAGTGTATATGCTATGCATTGCCTCTTTGCCAAGGCCAAAGCATACTGGTCATGCCTCCTTCTGCCTACTAGGGCAGGCTCAGGTTGTTCCTCCTTCAGTCATGCTCTGCCTGTGATGGCCTTGGCAATGGTGGGGGGCTGTTTGGGTCAGACCTATGCTGGTCCTGTTGTAGCTATTTTCACAGGATCATGTTATGTAGCATAGCACATACCATGACTATTTGGGTACATGTAGTTGGTGAGTACTGCAAGAATCCACCAGATGTGTCCAGGCATCGGCACCATGACTTGAGCAGCCCAAACACAAGCTCGATTACATTTCGTGTTTGTGCGTGTGCTTCATTATGGCGTTCCTGTTCAGGTGTGTGTGCATTTCTGATGGGTGTCATCAGCCACGGCTCGAGTACATATCCAGCATCCACACTAGGTGACCATGAGGGATGTCCCCATTGGCAAATGTCTGGTAAAGCTGTGTCAGATGCCAGATATGGGAATCATGGTAGCTTCTAGGGCAGCCAGCACACACATTAATTATTATTCCCTGGGCATCACACACAACCTGGCAGATGATGGAGGGGAAACCCTTGTGGTTACAGTAGACCCTACCCCACTCACCAGCTGGTGCTTTGATGCATATGTGCGTGCAGTGTATTGCACCCACTACCTCAGGGTATTCTGCTATTTGCTGGAAAAGACACATATTGCTGGCCAATACCTCATGGGAATTGGGGAAATATACATGACTACCGACATGTGCTGACATGGCATTCAGGAACTGGTGCAGTACCCTGGATGCTGATGCCTGTGAAATCCCCATCATATCACCAGTTGGTCTCTGGAAAGTACCTGTTGCTAGTTTTCTTAGGCCAACACATACCTTGGTTTCCACTGGAATGGGTTCCCCTCTGTTGGTTCTGTGTGTGAGGCATGCCCTGCACAACTCAACAATTTGCTGCATGAAGTCTCTATCCATTCTATAGCGCTCCACTATCTCCAGCTCATGTAGCCCCTGGTAGGTTACCCTGGGCCTGTACACTTGTTAGAAAAATATGTATTAATGTGTGTGCTTAATGCTAATTAGAAGCTAAAAGAGTTAACACATTTTTCATTCTATTTTATATACACTATTTTATATACAGCTTAGATTTATATGAGACTAAAAGATGCTTTTGAAACTGCAGTGTGCTTTCTGAAACTTGCAAGGTGCCTTCTGACCTAGCAACTGCTAGCACAGCAAAATTCATGTTTATGCCTTTTGGAAATGTACTTGAAAAACAGGTGATTATCTGCTAGATCAGGAAGCAATGAATGAACAATGCTATATTCTATAATGTTATGATTTTGAACAATTAGCTCTGTTCGTGGTATGAGAACGTGCACAGCTGCAGAAGGAAGAGATAAAGACAGACAAAGAACTGTTGGAGAAATGAACTGCAATCTATACTTGCTTTCTGCTCAAATTAGCCGTAGTACCTTGAATGGTAACATTGCATATATCTAACCGGTGGTAGCCAAAGCCACGTTGTTTTTCTTAGGAAGTTTCTCACAAAAATTGATAGTACAAGCAGAAAAACATGAAAACAACTGCTATGTAATGATGATGTTAAAACTTGTGATCAGCTACGTCAGCTTGATAGGCAATGTCTTATTAGAAAATGTATAAAAATGCTGGTATTTCCTGATTCTAGTTAGACAAACTCTGTATTCGCACATTTTTGTCTCCTTGCTGCAAGATTAAAGTGCCTTAACTTGAACCTACCATGTATTGATCATTTTTAAAGTATATTTTTCCTTTGACAGATTGGTCCTTTGAGCCAGAAATATCTCTTGCTCTAGTTCAGGTCAGATGGGCCCGGTGGCATGAAACCGTATGGGGAAGAAGCCACATCGGTTCTTCTGCTTTGAAAAGACCTCCGACTGAACTGTCGTTCAAAAGAGGCCAGCCACTGTTTCTGATCTGCGATTTGAGGACGAGTCAACAGTTCCAGTGGGATCAAACACAGAGGCTCAGGTAAGGAGAAATTTACCTTTTTTTTCTGTTTTAGATCAGGGACTTGTTGCAGTATTTTGTTTTTTGTCAGGGAAGATCTGTAAAGTACAGATCAGGGACAAAAAAGATTGCTGTCTTGTCATAGATCAGGGAAACAGAATAGGTAGGCAGTTATTCTAGATAAACTGTGAAGAAGTGTGAATTGTGGTACCACGTGATAAAAAGTGTTACGTAACAATTTCTAACTTAGCTAAGACAACATGGGAAATAAGTGCACAAAAAGTTCCCGAGATCCGCCCTTAACCGAAGACGCGAAATATATGCAATTACAGCATGCCGACAATGTTAGGTAGTATACAAAATGGGTTAATAAATACAAATTTGATGGTAATTTAGATAAACCTTCACTTATTAAACTTGCCAACAACTTAAAACAGATGCAAAAGGTCAGCTAAAAAAGCAACGTCAATTAGGAGTCCCTCAGGCACACAGGTGGCTTGAGGAAGCAAACCACAGGGAACAAAAGATTAAAAATTCAAAAGTAATGTTTTTAGATAAAGAAGACAATAACTTGGTAATAGCAACAGCCTCTCCACCCCCTCCGCTTCCCTTACCAGAATATGAAGTGAGTGGACAAGCTGATTCACCTCCGCTATATCCAGCTGTCCCTGCAAAAGAAAACCATTTGTCAGAGATCCTATCGAGACTAGGTCTCGAACACGCAACTTGAGAGGGGATATTGAATTGTATGAAATAAATAAAAATTCACAAGCTATGAGTGAAGAAGAGATATGTCCACTCATAGAAGTACCAAATCCACAGGCAGAACAGGCAGGACAGGTCCCAACTCTTCTAGTATATAGACCGTGGACACCGGAAGACATCTGGAAAGCCACAGAGGGAATTCCCCATCCGAAAGTTAATTTTAGAAAATTCTTAGAAGACTTACAGGGCATGAGGTTAAGTTATCATTTGAATGGAGAGGAAGTAGAGAAAGTAGTCAGACAAATTGCGGGTCCAGATTGGCACATGATCAGTGGCAACTGGAATCCCCATGACGCAGAACTTAGGCCACTCCCACATAGTAACGCAGAACTGGATAACAAAGTGAAAGGTCTGACAGACCAAATTTCTGAGAAATGGAAGCCTAGGGCTGACTGGACTTGCATTAATCAATGCATACAACAGGAAGGTGAAACTGTTGATAGATATTATGCCAGATTATTAGAATGTTTTAATAACCATTGTGGAATGCATGTACCTGAAGACCAAACACATGATTCCCCATATGAGCAGCAGCTAAAGAATGCATTTTTGAAAGGCAGTATTGCACCCATTAGCAGCTTTATTACAAATCACATGGTAGATCATCGTACGAGTAGATTACAGTCATTACTTGAATATGCAAGACATGCCGAAAGGTATTTTAATAGCAAAAAGAAAAAGAAAACTCAAGTATTTGCAGTAAAAGATGGATCAGAAGTCTTTGTAGTACAGACCGGGAAGAAGGGTAAGAAAAATGCCCAGGGAAACAAACAATCTGATAAACGATCAGAGGATTTTGAAGAGAGAAAGAAAAGGGGTGAATGTTTTAAATGCGGGAAAAAGGGACATTTAGCAACGGATTGCAGGCAAAATAAAAAGGTAACCACAGAAGACAAGGAGGGTGAGGACTGACTATATGATAGTCAAGAATCACTGGAAAGGAATAAACAAGAAAAGACAAGTGCAAATGTGATAGGAGTAAAGGATATGATAGAAGAAATAGAGGATGTGCATGAAATGACAGAAAATGAAATTTTAGACTTGGCATTATTGAGCCTAGAGCTCTACTTAGCAGACAGAAAACCGGAAGTTACACTTCTGGTAGAGGGGAGGGAAGTTAAATTCCTGTGTGACTCAGGGGCTTCACGGACCCTGATATATTCTTCCAAACTACCAGAAAATTCAGAATCACTTGATTACATATTAGTGAAAGCAGCTAATGGACAGCTGTATCGGGAGCCACTCTCTCACAACATAGCAATATCTGACCCTGTTTCAGGGATGACCCAGAAAAGCAAAATTGTTGTTTCTGCAAAATGCCCAGTAAATCTTTTGGGCAGAGACCTAATGCAGATATTTGGCATAGCAGTAGTTCCAACTATGCAGGGTATGGAAGCACAGTGACAAATGGATACTTTTGTAGTGTGACCGGAGGGTGAAACATTTTATTGGTACAGCCAGGATATGGTTACGACTGGTCCAGGGGCAGTAACCGAAGAACTGCTGAACATAGCCATCAGTAAATCCCCCCTCCCCTTGACAATGATAAACAGCATCTGTTGCATTGCACTCTATATTACTGTAGCAAACCAGGACCTGATAAGGAATATGAGCAAGAACTGTTTAGAAACCATGCTGACAGATTAGTATTACGAAATTTGTACTGGGACACGGAAGGAAACAGTGTAGTAAGCTGTTCATTGCCCCAGGAATTCCTAGCACTTAACAAATCTAATCGATTACCACATGTGAGTTTGACTAAAGATAGAAATGTGAAGTGGGCAGACCTAGGAGAAAAAGTCACAAGGTGGGAAAAGCAGACAGAGTTAGAACTTTTCGAACAGGGAGTACAAAAGCAGAAGCTGAATTGGATAACACAGACACACCCAGCTGTACACTTGCAGGCAAGTGAGGACAGCTGAGTAGCACTCTTACTAGAAGAAGAGGAAAAAGCCTTACGAGACATACCAGAGACTCTCTGGTCAACAGGAAAATCAGATGCAGGACTTATCCGTACAGCAGGACCAGTCACTATCACACCAAAGTCAGCATTTAGACCTCAAAAGAGACAGTATCCCTTGAGAAAGGATGCAGAAATAGGAATCAAACCTATAATAGCAGCCTTACTTATGGAAGGAGTATTGATAGAATCTCCTGATTCACCATGGAATACACCCTTATTTCCTGTTAGGAAAGCAAACGGAGAATGGCGTATGGTTCAAGATTTACAAGCTGTAAATTATGCAGTTATACCCAGGGCACATACGGTGCCAGATCCACACACCTTATTAAATGATTTGAAACCTCAACAAAAGTATTTTTCTGTGGTAGATATTAGCAATGCGTTTTTCTCAATACCGATACACCCTGACAGTCAAAACTGGTTTTCATTTACATTTCAGGGAAAAAGGTATACATATACGTAACTACCACAGGGATATTGTGAGAGTCCAACAATATTCGCACAGGAAATGGCAAGTAACCTGGCGGGATTTATCCCACCGAAAGGCAGCCAGATTTTACTTTATGTAGACGACATTCTGCTGTCAGCCCCCACCCAGCAAGAATGTAGAGAAGATACCATAGCATTACTACAATTTTTAGCTACTCATGGACACAAGGTAAACAAAAACAAACTGCAACTTTGGAAAAAACAGGTCAAATACCTGGGATATGTAATATCCAAAGAGAGCAGGATATTAGATGAAGACAGAAAAACAGCAATATTACAAGCACCTAAACCAACTACCAAGAAGGAAATGATGTCCTTCCTAGGTACTACTAATTTTTGTCGGAGTTGGATTCCAAACTATGTCTTGGAATCTGCTCCACTGACCAACTTGATATTCAAAAAGCCTATGGCAGCACAAGATTTATTACAGTGGACACCAGAAGCAGAATCAGCTTTCTGCAAATTGAAACAACTGATAGCATCCTCATTAGTTTTAGGATTACCGAACTACCATAAACGATTTTTCCAAACTGTAGATTGTAAGCAGGGTTATATGACATCAGTGTTAACACAACAGCATGGGGACAAACAACACCCCATAGCTTACTATTCATCACAGCTAGACCCAGTGGCACAATCCCTGCCCCACTGCGTACAAGCAGTAGTCGCAGCTGCAATGGCAGTGCAGGCTTCAGCCTCAGTAGTGTTATTCCACCATCTCACATTGAGAGTGCCTCATGCAGTCGCAATTATTTTACTGCAAGAAAAAGTAGCATATCTTTCTCCTGCTAGACATCTTTCCTGTATGACTATGCTGTTGAGCCAACCTCATATGACAATTGAATGATGCACAACTTTGAATCCGTCAACCTTGCTCCCAACCCCTGCAGATGGCAAACCACACTTCTGCCTGCAGGAGATTGAGCAAAATACACTACCTAGAAAAGATCTCACGGATGTTCCCTTGGATGATGCTGAGGTGACATACTATGTGGACGGCTTGTGTAGGAGGGGTCCTACAGGACAGAATCTAGTGGGGTATGCAGTAGTTTCTGACACTGAGATTTTAGAAAGAAAGTCTTTACCGCACAACTTATCTGCACAAGCAGAAGAATTGATTGCTTTGACAAGGGCATGTACCTTGGCAAAGGGTAAACGAGTGAACATTTTTACTGACAGCCAGTATGCTTTTTCTACTGTACATGTTTTTGCACAGCAGTGGAAAAATAGAAGAATGATAACATCTACTGGTAAACCAATTAATCATGTGCAATTTATTTTAGATTTGTTAGACTCTATTCAGTTACCTCAGAAAGTAGCTATTTGCAAATGCGTAGCTCATACCAAACAACAGGATAGGATTTCGAAAGGTAATGCGAGGGCTGATACAGCTGCAAAACAAGCAGCTTCAGCTTCAGAAGTATTTCTTTTGAGTGAGGAATTACAATCATCTGAGATTTTAGACTTAGAAATGTTAAAAACAATGCAGACACTTACTACAAATATAGAAAAACAAAAATGGATAAAACGAGGAGCAATTCTTGAAAAAGGGCTGTACATCTCCAAAGAGAGGAAACCAATTTTACCATCTAACTTGTTTAGATATGCAGCTTTGTTGAGCCATGGGCAGTCCCATGTCTCAACAGGGGGGATGGTACAGTTAGTGAATCGAGTGTTTACAGCGTATGGATTTACAAACTACACAAAAAATTTTTGCGCAGCATGCCATGTTTGTAACAAGCATCATGCACAAGGGGCATTGAAACCTAAGCAAGGGAGTTTCCCTACACCACCGTATCCGTTCCATACTATCTGTATGGATTTTATAAAGTTGAACAAATGTGAAAATAAGAAGTACTGCTTTGTCATTATAGATATGTTTTCCAAATGGGTGGAAGCTTTTCCAACTAAAAATCCAGATGCAGCTACTGTTGCAAAAGTCCTTGTTAAAGAAATTATTCCTAGATTTGGCATACCGGAAAAGATTTATAGTGACAATGGCACACACTTTGTAAATCAAACTATACAACAATTAAGCCGTTACTTTGGGATTTCTCTGAAAAACTATTGTGCATACTACCCCCAATCTGCAGGATTAGTAGAGAGGCACAATGGAATTTTGAAAAATAAGCTCAGGAAATTGATTAGTGAGACACAAAAGAACTGGGTGCACTGTCTACCTCTGGCACTGTTGAGTATGAGAACTGTTCCAAATGTAAAAGAGTTAACTCCTTTTGAAATTCTGTTTGGGAGGGCATATTATACACCTCAGTGGAAACCTCTCATGCCTGCAGACCAGGAGGCTGACAGTTCACTTGCAGAGTATATGAGGAAATTTTTGAATAACAGACTTTTGCAGTTAAATTCTGTTTCAGATAAAGAACAAACCAGACCATCGGAAGCAGCAATAGTCCCAGGCACGTGGGTCTGGGTGAAGGTCGTGAAGAAAAAGAATTGGAGTTCTCCGAAGTGGGAAGGACTGTACCAGGTGCTACTGTCAACACCCACTGCAGTCAAGATCACAGAGCGAGCATCCTGGATTCATCTGAAACACTGTAAATTGGTTAAGAACTTTGAAATGGACAAAAACCTTGTTACTGTTGTACAACGAGAACAAAATGACCAGGTATAGAGTAAACAGGGATGCAGAACAACCTCAGAAAATGTGCATGATTATTCTGATAGCTATACTGATAACAATGATCTTTTTGCTGTGGCCTTTCCTTTTCCCAGCCACACGAGTTGAACTGAACAAACGTGATGCATTACTCATAGACTGGCATCCAAACTTTAACACTTACCAAGCAATTAAATATGTGTATGCTGAGACTTTTAATGTTTCGAACTGCTGGATTTGCACAGCTATACCAACAGCATACAGGGGATTATTGATGACTGCTGTCCCCCTAGGGATCAATGAGACCTGGGAAAACTTGATTTTTGATACTACACCTGTGAAATCACAAGACAAAATAGCATTGTACCTACCTGTTACACAAAAAGGGATTGTATGTTTTTATAAAAATGACACTGTTCAAGTGGGTTGGAGCAATTGCAATGTGACTGTTTCTTATAAATGTTATATTAAGGCCAGTAAGGCAAAAACTATTTGTGATACAAACTATGATGCATATTTTGAAAAGATGCATAGAAGTGTTAGTGAAATACAACATGTTAGAAAAATATGTACTTAAATATATAAGTAGTGCTAGTTTAGCAACGGTATAATATGTAATGCATTTTATTCTATTTTACAATATGGCAGTAGAAATGATCTTGCATGTAATTGCTTGAAGCTTAGCTGCAGTGTGATTGAACTCTGACCCTGGCAGTAGCCAGCTCAGCAGGCTTATGTCTTTCAGCATTATTATCTGCTGGGTTAGAGAGAAATAAATATGTATGCATGTATATCTTTCTTCCTTCCACTGAGGAGGATGGCCTTGTGAGCTCTATCAAAGATAGAGTACAGCTGCTTACCAGAGAGACAAAGGAACGTATTAAGAAATGAACTGACTATTGTATTCGAGCAGGCCTGGAAACCTTGAAAGACAGGAAGACCTCGTAACTGACCAGGTGCCTTGCAAGGCTGTGTTATTCTCATGGGAAAACTTTTAAGAAGCATTACATCAGCACCTTCTTATGAATAGAATATTGTGGACTATAGTGATGTAAATGCCCTGTGACTGACCACGTCAGTAAGGTGGGCAAAAGCTGATTGTAAATACTATATAAACAAAGTTACTTCCTGTATAGAGTCAGTCAAAACTCTATACTTGTTTTGTATAGTTTTTTGCCTCCTTGTGTACACGAGTAAAGAAACGTTTAGAACTTGAGCATCCTGTGTTATTGACTGTCATTTTGAAAAGCCTAATGATTTTTACAGTCTGATTTTAACAATTTATTTGACATTTTGGTCCTTCTTAGCCGGAATTCCCTTGGTAAGCTACAGGTCAGAGTGCATGGGTGGTAATAAATCTGCGCAGGAGAAGTTGCCAGAATGGTTCTTCTTGAGTGAAAAGACCTCCGACTGAATTGTTGTGTGTAAAGAGGCTGTCCACTTTCTGATCTGTGGCTGAAAAGCGGAAAACTGTATCCCAAGAAGAAGCACAGTCATAAACGGGAGGCTCAGGTAAGGAGAGTTTCCCTCTTTGTCTTTGTTTTAGATCAGGGACCAGGTTACAGTGTACTGTTGTTAAGATTTGTGATAGCAGGTCGAGAACGAATTGAAGTACTGTATATTTGGTCATAGATCAGGGGAAAAACAGAGCAAAGTAAACAGTCATTCTAGACACTACTGTGGATATAGGGAAGAAGATACCACATGGTACAAGAGAAGGGTTACGTAACAGTCTTTTTTAAGACATGGGAAATCAGTGCACTAAGAGTTCGCGAGATCCGCCCCTAACGAATGATGCGAAGTATATGCAATTGCAGAGAGCAGATAATGTGAGATATTTTGCAAAATGGGTTAATAAATATGAATTTGATGGTAAATTAGACAAAACTTCATTAGTGAAACTTTTGAAACAGTTAAAATCTGACGCAGAAGGTCAGGCAAAGAAGCAACGGCAGTTGGGTATTCCTCAAGCACATAGGTGGATTGAGGAAGTGAACTGAAGGGAACAGAAGATTAAAAATGCGAAAGCGTTATTCTTAGACAAAGAAGATAATAATATAGTAGTAGCAATGGCCCCTCCCCCTCCACCCCCTCCGATACCTTATTCAGGATATGAAGCGGGAGGGCAGGCTGGCCCCCCCCACGTTATCCTGAGGCAACAGGGGTATTAAAACAACCATTTGTAAGAGAACCTGTTGAAACTAGATCCCGAACACGTAAGACACTTAGGGACGCTCAACTAAGAAGAGATTCATTAGAAGAGAGTGAGGAAATCTGTCCATTAATTGAAGTACCGAACTGCCAGGCAGGACAGGAAGGCCAGGACCCAACTCTCTTAGTATATAGACCATGGACACCGGAAGATATCCAGAAAGCTACAGAGGGAATCCCCCATCCAAAAATTAATCATGAGAAGTTTATACAAGATTTACAAGGTATGAGATTGAGTTACCACTTAAATGGGGAAGAAGTAGAGAAGGTAATTAGACAAATTATAGGTCCGGACTGGCACATGGTTTGTGGCGTCTGGAGTGCCCATGACGCGCAACTTAAACCACTCCTACATAGTGACGCAGAATTAGATACTAGGTTGAAGGGTCTTACGGACCGAATTACTGAAAAATGGAAACCTAGAGCAGACTGGACTTGTATTAACCAATGCATACAACAAGATAATGAAACTGTAGATGGATACTATGGTAGATTATTAGAATGTTTCAATAACCATAATGGTATGCCTATTCCTGAAAATCAGAAAAATGATAGTTCATATGAACAGCAATTGAAAAATGCATTCTTAAAAGGTTGCATTGCCCCTATCAGTAGCTTTATTACAAAGCATATGATAGATCATCGAACGAGTAGGCTACAAGCCTTACTGGAGTATGCTAGGCATGCTGAAAGGCATTTTAACAGCAAAAAGAAAAAGAAGACGCAAGTCTTCACAGCTGAAGATGGAGCAGAGGTCTTTGTAGTACAGTTGGGTAAAAAAGGTAAGAGAAACACTCAGGGCAATAAACGCTCTGACAGAGACTCAGAAGTCTTTGAGGAAAGAAAGAGAAAAGGTGAGTGCTTTAAGTGCGGGAGGAGGGGACATTTAGCAAGGGATTGCAGGAAAAAACCATCTGCGGAAGGGAAGGATAAAAGTGATGAGGATTGACTATATGACAGTCATAATGTTCAACAGTCATCAGGAGAGACTAATGGGCAGGGAGATAATGTAAACGCAGTAGAAGAGATAGAGGAAATGCAAACAGATGTAGAAACTGGGGAAAGGGAAGTTTTAGATTTAGCCTTGTTGAGCTTGGAGCTCTATTTGGCAGACACAAAACCGGAAGTTACACTTCTGGTGGAGGGGAGGGAAGTGAAATTTTTGTGTGATTCAGGAGCATCACGGACTTTGATACACCCTTCAAAGTTACCGGAACACTCTGAATCACCCGAATACATATTAGTGAAAGCAGCAAACAGGCAGCTATACATGGAACCACTTTCCCATGATATAGCAATAACTGACCCTGTTTCAGGTATGACCCAGAGAAGTAAAATAGTACTTTCTGCAAAATGTCCAGTAAATTTACTGGGGAGAGACCTTATGCAGCTTTTTGGCATAGCAGTAGTTCCTACCATGAAGGGTATGGAGGCACAAAGGCAAATGGATGCTTTTGTGGTGTGATCGGGGGGTGAAGCCTATTATTGGTACAGCCAGGACCTGGTCACGACCGGTCCAGGGGCAGTGACCAAAGAACTGATGAACGTAGCCATCAGTAAGGTACCCTCCCTCGACATTGATCAGCAACATTTGTTACATTGTACTCTATACTATTGTAGCACACCAGGGCCTGATAAGGAATATGAACAAAAGTTGTTCAGAAATCCTGCCAATAGACTAGTGTTATGGACCTTGTATTGGGATACTGAGGGTAATAGTGTGGTGAGTTGTTCATTACCTCAGGAATTCATGGGATTATATAAGTCTAACAGGCTACCACATGTCAGTTTAACCAAACATAAAAATGTCAGATGGGTAGATCTGGGTGAAAAAGTGACAAAATGGGAAAGACAAACCGACTTAGAATTGTCAGAGCAAGGAATACACAGGCAAAAATTAAATTGGCTACATAAGCACCAGCTGTACACTTACAGCAGAGTGAGGGCAGCTGATTGGCGTTCTTGTTAGAAGAAGAAGAAAAAGCCTTGGGTGATATACCAAGCACTCTTTGGTCAACAGGGAAATCAGATGTAGGGCTTATTCGGACAGCAGGTCCAGTAACCATTACACCGAAGTCAGCATTTAGACCGCAAAAGAGACAATACCCTTTGAGGAAGGATGCAGAGCAGGGAATCAAGCCTATAATAGCGGCATTACTCAAGGAAGGAATACTGGTAGAATCTTTGGATTCACCATGTAATACCCCTCTATTTCCTGTTAGAAAAGCAAACGAGGAATGGTGGATGGTACAGGATTTACAAGCTGTAAATGATGCAATAATACTGAGGGCACCTACGGTGCCAGACCCACATACTTTATTAAATGATTTTAAACCACAACAGAAATATTTTACCGTGGTAGATATAAGCAATGCTTTCTTTTCAATACCTATACATCCAGATAGTCAGTATTGGTTTGCTTTTACATTTCAGGGTAACAGATATACCTATACTCGGCTACCGCAGGGATACTGTGAAAGTCCAACAATATTCGCACAGGAGATGGCTAGCAACCTGGCGGGATTTACTCCACCAGGGGGCAGTCAAGTTTTACTTTATGTGGATGACATCTTGCTTGCGGCCCCTACCCAGCAGCAATGTAGGGAAGACACAATAGCATTATTGAAATTTTTAGCAGAACAGGGACATAAAGTAAACAAGCCCAAATTGCAGCTTTGGAGAAAACAGGTTAAGTACCTGGGATATGTGATATCCAAGGAGGGTAGAACATTAGATGAAGATAGGAAGGCAGCAATTTTACAAGCGCCCAAACCAACTACCAAGAAGGAAATGATGTCCTTCCCGGGAACGACTAATTTTTGTCGAAGTTGGATACCAAACTATGCTTTGGAATCGGCTCCATTGGCTGATTTAATATTTAAAACGCCGATGGCAGCACAAGAGATACTACATTGGACACCAGAAGCAGAAACAGCTTTCTGCAGGCTAAAACAATTGATAGCTTCATCATTAGTTTTAGGACTTCCGAATTACCATAAGAGATTTTTTCAGACTGTAGATTGTAGGCGGGGATATATGACGTCAGTTTTGACGCAACAGCATGGAAGCAACGCCCCATAGCTTACTACTCATCGCAGTTAGACCCAGTGGCACGGTCATTGCCACATTGTGTACAGGCAGTTGTCACAGCTGCTATGGCAGTACAGGCTTCGGCCTCAGTGGTGTTATTCCACCCTCTCACTTTGAGAGTGCCTCATGCAGTTGCGATAATTCTACTGCAAGAGAAAATAGCATTCTTGTCCCCTGCTAGACATCTTTCTTGTATGACCATACTGCTGAGTCAACCTCATATGATAACTGAACGTTGTACAACATTAAATCCATCAACGTTACTTCTGACTCCTGTGGATGGCACACCACACAGTTGCCTACAGGAAATGGAGCAAATAACTTTACCCAGACAGGATCTTACTGATGTGCCCTTAGATGAGGCAGAGGTGACATTTTATATGGACGGATCATGTAGAAAGGGTCCTACAGGAAAGAATCTAGTGGGTTATGCAGTAGTTACAGATGTTGAGATTGTAGAAGCCCGACCCCTGCAGCATAACCTGTCTGCTCAAGCAGCAGAATTGATAGCTTTAACACGTGCTTGCACTCTAGCGAAAGACAGATGTGTGAACATATATATTGATAGTCAGTATGCTTTCTCTACAGTGCATGTTTTTGCGCAGCAGTGGAAGAATAGGGGAATGATAACATCCACTGGCAAACCGATTAATCATGCGCAATTAATTTTGAATTTATTAGATTCTATTCAGTTACCTACTAAAGTAGCTATTTGTAAATGTGCAGCTCATACTAAACAACAAGATAAGATTTCAAAAGGTAATGCACGGGCTGATGCAGCTGCAAAGCAAGCAGCCTCAGACTCAGAAACTTTATTTTTGAATGAGGAATTACAACCCTCTGAGATTTTAGATTTAGAAATGTTAAAGACAATGCAGACATTAACTACGAAAGCAGAAAAACAGAAGTGGGTAAGACGAGGAGCAATTCTTGAAGATGGACTGTACATCTCCAAAGAGAAGAAGCCAATATTACCGTCTAATTTATTTAGATATGCGGCTTTGTTGAGTCATGGGCAGAGCCATGTCTCAACAGGGGGGATGGTACAGTTAGTTAACAGAATATTCCAAACATACGGATTTACAAACTACACACAAAAATGTTGTGCAGCATGTCATATTTGTAGTAAACATCATGCACAGGGAGCATTCAAACCGAAGCGAGGGAGTTTCCCTACACCACCATATCCGTTCCATACTATTTGTATGGACTTTATAGAACTGAATAAATGTGAAGGAAAGAAATACTGTTTAGTGATCATAGATATGTTTTCAAAATGGGTAGAAGCTTTTCCAACCAGGAATCCGGATGCAGCAACAGTGGCAAAGGCCCTAGTAAAGGAAATAATTCCTAGATTTGGCATACCGGAAAGAATCTATAGTGACAATGGAACACATTTTGTCAACCAAACAATCCAGCAACTTGGGAGATTCTTTGGGATTTCCTTGAAGAATCATTGCGCTTACCAGCCACAGTCAGCAGGACTGGTGGAGAGGTACAATGGGATTTTGAAAAATAAGTTAAGGAAGTTGATGAGTGAGACTCAGAAAAATTGGATTTGCTGTTTACCTTTAGCATTGCTGAGCATGAGAACAGTTCCAAATGTAAAGGGCTTGACCCCCTTTGAAGTAGTATTTGGAAGGGCATATTATGTGCCACAGTGGAAAGCTCTCATGCCTGCAGAGCTGGAGGTCGATGGCTCATTAGCCAGTTATATGAAGAGATTGTTAACCAATAAGACTGTTTTGCAGTTAAACTCTTTTTCATATAAAGAACAAACAAAGCCGGACGCAGTGCTAGCTCCAGGATCCTGGGTGTGGTTGAAAGTTATCAAAAAGAAGAATTGGATGAGTCCGAAGTGGGAAGGTCCGTACCAGGTACTGTTGGCAACGCCTACTGCAGTAAAGGTTGCGGAGAGGTCGTCCTGGGTTCACCTGACACATTGCAAGCCGGTAAAGAATTTTCAGCTCAATAAACATTTTGTAGCTGATATACCACAGAGACAGAATGGCCAGGGGCAGAGTGTATAAAAATACAAGGCAACCCCAAAGACATTGGTTTACTGTCCTACTGATCATACACCTATTAGCCATGTTTGTGGTGATTTTTCTTTTGCTGGGATTCTTCCTGCATATAACTACACAGATAAAAATGGTGAAACACGATGAACTGGCCATAGATTGGCATCCAAACTTTAACACATACCTAGCCATGAAATGTGTGTATGTAGAGACTATGAACATTTCAAATTGTTGGGTTTGTACTGCCATACCTACAGCATATGGAGGACTTTTGATGTCTGCTGTCCCCTTGGGGATAAATGATAAAATGATAAATGTACTTTTTGATACAGGTTCTGTGAGATCACAGGACAAAGTGGCACTGTACTTACTTGTTACACAAAAAGGAATTGTTTGTTTTTATAAAAATGATACACTCCAAGTTGGTTGGAGTAATTGTAACATAACTGTGTCTTACAAATGTTATATAAAAGCCAAAGATCAGAGTACTAGTTGTAGCACGAATTATGATTCGTATTTGAGTTTAATGAGAACAACGTTGAAAGACGTGCAGAAAAATCCTGAATTGTATAAACAGTTAACTGTTATAGACAGGAAAATGTTTCATTCAGAGTTAACCCGCATCAGTACTAAAGTAGAAAATTGTTATTTTATTTGTGGGAAAAAAGCATATAAATGGTTACCTGAGAATTGGTCCGGCAGTTGTTTTTTGGGTTATCTTGTTCCCGCCATAAGACATACTGCAGAATTACCTCTGGGTAAGATACGAAACGTAAGAGATATAGCTCGAAGAACTGGGAACTCAGTTGAGAAACCTACTAATCCAGTGGGTAAAATCGAAGCTGGTTGGAAAGATCATTCATCCATGAAAGATAAAGAAAAATTGACTCATATGGACTTGAGTGACAGTGTTATATCCTGGGCTGGAATATTCCCAGCCTATGGAGCAGTCAAATCAATCTGGGAACTGAGGAAGTTGTCAAAACTTCTCAAAGTAATGAGCAATGCGACTTTTTCTGCTCTCGAACTTGTGAGTGATGAACTGAATGCAATGAGAACTGTTGTGCTACAAAACCGAATGGCTCTTGACTTCACCCTAGCGGCAAGAGGTGGTACGTGCGCGCTTATCAAAGAAGAATGCTGTGCGTACATACCACATAATAAGCATGAAATCAACGACCACCTAGAGGTAATACAGCAGGTATCAGCCATGACGGAACCAGGCCCAAACCCACTGACGAACTTTTTCCAGAATCTGTTTGGGGGGTGGGGTTCAATCCTAATGAATATCATGATTGCCATTTGTGTTGTTTTGCTCATATTGGGAGCATGTGTCTGTTGCGGGATACCTTGTATGAAAAGATTAGTTAGGGACTTTGTTGACGTATCTGTAACCGAGACTATGTATCAAGACCTGGAATTGAATCTGTTAATACCAAATGAAATTCTTCCTGAAATATAAAACAAATGACTTGCCTAGTTGAAAGTTCCTGAGAGGAAGAGGCTAGGGAATGAAATAATGTTGTTTATGTTTCTGGAAAGAATAAAAAGCATTAAAAGGAGGGAGAATGTTAGAAAAATATGTACTTAAACATATATGTAGTGCTAGTTTAGCAACAGTATAATATGTAATGCATTTTATTCTATTTTACAATATGGCAGTAGAAATGATCTTGCATGTAATTGCTTGAAGCTTAGCTGCAGTGTGATTGAACTCTGACCCTGGCAGTAGCCAGCTCAGCAGGCTTATGTCTTTCAGCATTATTATCTGCTGGGTTAGAGAGAAATAAATATGTATGCATGTGTATCTTTCTTCCTTCCACTGAGGAGGATGGCCTTGTGAGCTCTATCGAAGATAGAGTACAGCTGCTTACCAGAGAGACAAAGGAACGTATTAAGAAATGAACTGACTATTGTATTCGAGCAGTACTGGAAACCTTGAAAGACAGGAAGACCTCGTAACGGACCAGGTGCCTTGCAAGGCTGTGTTATTCTCATGGGAAAACTTTTAAGAAGCATTACATCAGCACCTTCTTATGAATAGAATATTGTGGACTATAGTGATGTAAATGCCCTGTGACTGACCACGTCAGTAAGGTGGGCAAAAGCTGATTGTAAATACTATATAAACAAAGTTACTTCCTGTATAGAGTCAGTCAAAACTCTATACTTGTTTTGTATAGTTTTTTGCCTCCTTGTGTACACGAGTAAAGAAACGTTTAGAACTTGAGCATCCTGTGTTATTGACTGTCATTTTGAAAAGCCTCATGATTTTTACAGTCTGATTTTAACAATTTATTTGACACAACATAATCCTGTTCTTTTAAAGAAAGCAGCTTTCTATTATTGATAAGAAAATGTTTCATGTAGGGCAAGCTTATATCAATACTAAAGTAGAGAATTGTTATTTTGTTTGTGGGAAAAAAGCATATAAATGGCTACCTGCGAATTGGTCCGGCAGTTGTTTTTTGGGTTACCTGGTTCTGGCCATATGACACACTGCAGCTTTGCCTCAGGGAAAAATTCAAAACATCAGAGAGGTCAGCAGTAAACCTAGAAGTCCAATCAAGAGACCTGAGAATCCAGTGGGACGAATCGAAGCAGGACGGAGAAACCATAACTCCGTGAAAAACAAAGATAAACTGACACACATGGACGAGTGACACCATTATATCGTGGGGAGGCATAGCCCCTGCATATGGCGCAGTGAAATTGATTTGGGAGCTGAGAAAACTGTCTAAACTTCTCGAAGTTATGAGCAATGCAACTTTTTCTGCTCTCGAATTAGTGACTGATGAACTAAATGCTAAGAGAACTGTGGTACTTCAAAACCGCATGGCTCTTGACTTCACCCTAGTGGCGAGATGCGGTACGTGCACTTTAATCAAAGAAGAATGCTGTTTGTATATTCCTGATAACCAGCATGAGATAAACAACCATCTTGAGGTGATCCAGCAAGTGTCAACCATGACCAAACCAGGCCCAAACCCTCTGACGGACTTTTTCCAGAATTTGTTTGGGGGGTGGGGTTCCATCCTAATGAACATCCTGATTGCCATTTGTGTGGCAATACTCCTATTAGGAGCATGCATTTGTTGTGGTATTCCCTGCATGAAGAAGTTAATCAAAGATTTTATAGACATGTCAGTGTCTGAGACTTTGTATCAAAGTACTGAAATTGAAGAGTTGTTAAAAAGTGAAACACTTTCATAAGTCTAAACTGAATGACTCTCTTAACTGCAAATCCTGAATGGAAGAGGTTTGGAGAAGAAGCAAACTGTTTATGCTTTTGAAAATATAATTAAATGTATTCACAGAGGGGAAATGCTAGAAAAATATGTATTAATGTGTGTGCTTAATGCTAATTAGAAGCTAAAAGAGTTAACATGTTTTTCATTCTATTTTATATACACTATTTTATATACAGCTTAGCTTTGTATGAGACTAAAAGATGCTTTTGAAACTGCAGTGTGCTTTCTGAAATTTGCAAGATGCCCTCTGACCTAGTAACTGCTAGCACAGCAAAATTAATGTTTATGCTTTTTGGAAATGTACTTGAAAAACAGGTGATTATCTGCTAGTTCAGGAAGCAATGAATGAACAATGCTATATTCTATAATGTTATGATTTTGAACAATTAGCTCTGTTCGTGGTATGAGAACGTGCACAGCTGCAGAAGGAAGAGATAAAGACAGACAAAGAACTGTTGGAGAAATGAACTGCAATCTATACTTGCTTTGTGCTCAAATTAGCCATAGTACCTTGAATGATAACATTGCATATATCTAACCGGTGGTAGCCAAGGCCACGTTGTTTTTCTTAGGAAGTTTCTCACAAAAATTGATAGTACAAGCAGAAAAGCATGAAAACAACTGCTATGTAATGATGATGTTAAAACTTGTGATCAGCTATGTCAGCTTGGTAGGCAATGTCTTATTAGAAAATGTATAAAAATGCTGGTATTTCCTGATTCTAGTTAGACAAACTCTGTATTAGCACGTTTTGTCTCCTTGTTGCAAGATTAAAGTGCCTTAACCTGAACCTACCGTGTATTGATCATTTTTAATGTATATTTTTCCTTTGACAACACTCTTCTCTGTCTCCTCACTATGGGTTGCTCAGCAGCATTCGTATTGTCACCACCCTCAGCATGTTGCATATGTCGCCTTATAACAGCAATGGCAGCCCTTAACATTTCTTTGTCTCAGTAAAGCTTTTCAGTTTTCACTTCTATTAGCTTACTGCAGTGTTGCAGTGTCTCTGAGAAAGACATAGTGGAAAGTTGTTTGCTGAGTTTTAAGTTCTGGTCTGGGCTGGGCTAGTGTACTGCCTGTGTAATTGCCTGATTCTGATTGTTTCCACCTGCTAGCTCTGCTAGTACTCCCTGGTTAACTTCCTACTATTTGCTGTGCTTCCTTTTCCCTTTCTGTTTCCTCAGGGAGGCAGCGCTGTGCACACAAGCGCAAACACTCGCACACAAGCTCACACACTCGCACACATGCTTACATGGACTAAAACTTGCTTATTCTTGCTAAAACACATGCACACAGGCACAAACGCACTTAGACAACTTTAAACGACCTTACTCCAGCTTAAACGCACGCACACTGGTGCACACGCGCGCACACTGTCTTACTCGGATGTACGGGCACGCACATGCTCGCAAACATGTTGCAAGCACTTCTACAAGAAACTTTGGTGTTATCCATGGCATACAGCTTCAATTTATTCCCTTTAGCTAGGGTACCTGTTGACACACCTCTTCCAGTGATGAATAACTGACAGCAGACACATGCCACTCTGCTCCAATGAGCTTCACTTCTTTCATACATACCCCCCTTGTGATGTCACCTATCTTCTACTCTGATACTCCCCTTATTCTACTCCTACAGTCCACTGACTGTGCTCTTTTGCTATGTAAACTTGGGATTCACTATCCTTACCCTCATTTGCATAGGATTGCCTACTAATGCATGGTTACATCTCTTAGACTGAGCTTCCCCCCTTAGCAGCCTCTACTCGGTAGCCATTCCCTTGCATTGTGTATTATGCATTACAATAAAATCCACATTTGTGGATTTTAATTATTGGTTTTCTGTTTTTTTATGCACAACACGTTTGCGCGGCGCTACACTACACTTAAACATCGGCGATCGGGATAAAAAAAATCTTTTATTTTGCCTCGGTGAACATTGCCAATGGCCGTATTTTTGGCCATTGGCATGCTTACTCAACTGCATGCATCCTTTTTTTAGAGCTGTCATGCCTCCGTTGTTGCTATTTGCAGAACTGTACTCAGTTGTCACCGGAGTACATTTCTGCAAATAACACTACTCTTACTCAGACAGATTCGGGTTTCCTGGATTGCAAATTTACCTCATTTTCATAGCTTTTGCATGCAATTGAAGTAATTTGCATATCCTAGCCCTGTCCATGTAAGAGTTGTTTAAGGAGCTCTGTTGCACGCCCCTACCAGCTGTTACTGGATCGCTCGGCGGACATGTTGGCTGCATGGAGTCTTACTCTACTCTTAGATTCTGTGCAAGCCTTTGTGAATCCGTTCCATAGTTTTAAAACAGCTGTTGAACTTAATACAGGTTTAAAACATAGTGACAGATGTTGAACATAGTTACACATGTATAACATAATTCTTTAGTGGACAACTAAATCAATTTGTTATTGTGGTACCTTACAGACAGTTACACTTGTAGCTACAAAAAGTTTTTACTATATGGTAGGTAGCTAGATTTGAGAGCAACCAAACTAGCTAGAAATAAGGTATTTAGTGGGGTGGAGAGAGATGTAGTGGGTGGGTGGAGTGGGTGATTTTAGAGGGGGGGGTTGCAAAGGCATATCCAGTATGTTTTTAAGTGTGCATTTAGTAAAGCTTTGAAGTGGGTGGCAGAAGTTGCAGAGGTAATTGAGAGTGGGAGGGAGTTCCATAATTTGGCTATAGCGCGGGAGAATAGTGCTTCTCCTGCAGAGTTATTGGGTCTTGTGACCTGTAGGAGGTTTTAGTTGCTGGACCTTAGTGGTCTGGTGGTAAGATAGGGTTGGAGTAGATTCTGGAGGGATGGGACTTTTAGTGGATGGTTTACTAGTTTCTGGACGAGTGCGAGTTGGTACCATTGAAGGAGGTAGCCAGCCTAGTTCTGCCAGTGCAAGACAGTGGTGAGTATGGCAGGAAGCCCCTGTGGCAAATTTGGCAATTTTGTTGTAGCAGGTTTTGAGCTTATTTAGGTCACATTGTCTTAGGCTAGCATATATTGGAGAGGCATAAATTAGGGTGGAAATAAGGTGAGAATGTGCTACTGAAATCTTTGCAGCTTTGGTAAGTAGTTGCTGAGTTCTATACAATACTCCTAGTTTTTTGTGCACTTTTTTAATGGTCATGGATATGTGAATATCAAAGTTCAGTTTGTCTATTTCGACTCCTAGCAACTTGGTGTGTTCTGTCAGATGGATAGTGGTGTTGTCTTTTGCTGTTATGTTAAAGTGAGATGTGTCTTGGGTAAGTTTGGTGGGTTGGAAGATTAGTAATTTAGTTTTGTTTGGGTTGAGTATTAATTGGGCATGGGATAACCAAGTTTCAACAGAGGAAAATGCATCCTGTGGGACTTTTTGCTATTTGCTACTAAATACCATTTTGATATGTTTAAGAAGACTCTGAAACATTTTTTCAGTGCACTGAGTTCTTAAACAGTTCCATAATTCATTACTCTATTAGTGTAGTTGAAACCCATTTCAGTGTTATACCTCAAAGGAGAAACCTTTGATGTCTATTTGATAGCCAGTAATGAACTCACATTTTAATGCAAAGATTTACTTTTCTGATTTGCAGATTATCAATAATGTTGTCAAGAGACAAGCTAACAAATGCCTTAGTGAAAGCAAGAGTTTTAGTGATTCGGCTAAGCTCAAAATCTAAAGAAACACTAACAGTTTCATAAAGCTTGTGTTAATCTGAATCTGTCCTTATTAAACTGCATATGTATTGTCTTCTTTCAATAGAATAGAACAGTCTAAAAAGCTTTCAAAACATCTGTTTAAGAACAGCATTACCTTTTTTTGCACGAGAAAACAGTATGAAAATCAAAATCAGGAGGAAGAAGCTGTGAGTTACGCTTGTGTTGTCTGTTCACTCAGAACAGTGTGCACTTAGTGTTGGTGTTAATGAATCCCAAGGATATACAGTGCTGTTGACTTGTCAGATGTTTATGTGAAAACACAAACATGTTACGACTGCTCAGAAAAATTCAATAATATAGGTGGCCATACATTCCTGAAGAGGAGTTGTGTGTGCAGGGTCATATACCTACAACTGAAAGGCCATGTACACACTGAAGACAATGCTTAAAATTTGTGAGCAGGAGAACCATCAATGTGTCAAATGTTATTAATCTCCCTTGTCGATTATTGTGTAATTAGGTTTGATGTTGCTGGTCATGATTAATCAAAAGAGCTAATAAAGTCGAATCTGCTGAGTATCTGATGCATTATGGGATGGAGACAGTATAGGTGACAATTGTTCAAACTGAGTGCTCAAACTAACTGTGACAGAAGCAGCAAATAAAATAAGAGGTGATTTCTTGTAGCATGAAATGATTTGATTTAAACTCCTGCCTAATTACCTATCACAAATACATTTGAATTCTGGCAAGCTGACAATAAAGGCAGCAGACAATGCTCTCTCTATATAAATATATATATATATATATATATATATATATATATATATATGTATAAGGAACCCACTCAGATGGGAGTATGATTCAGAGCTGCATCCCCATCTGCACTTCTGTCCATGCCAACATCTGTTTATTTTTGGTACTGTATTGCATTCGTAATATCTGTACAAAATAAAAATTGTATAAAATAATGTTGTTTTCGGTAAGTATTTTAAAATTATATATCTTACATCCCTGTCCTTATGAACTACAAAGCAACAAGTCACAGCTACACTCAGTAAAATCTATTTCCTATCCCATATGTACGTATTGTGCACAGCAGTGTAACTTTCACTGTTTATTTTGCAACACAAGAAATGAAATAAATGGAATACTGCAGATATCGTTAATACAAACCTTACATGCCACACTGCAGATTTCATTAATACAAACCCTACATGCTACACTGCTGATATCATTAATACAAACCCTACCTGCTACACTGCAGAAATCATTAATACAAACCCTACATGCTAGACTGCAGATATCGTTAATACAAACACTACATGCTAAACTGCAGATATCGTTAATACAAACCCTACACGCTACACTGCAGATATCATTAATACAAACACTACATGCTACACTGCAGATATTGTTAATACAAACCCTACATGCTACACTGCAGATATCGTTAATACAAACCCTACATGCTGCACTGCAGATATCATTAATACAAACCCTACATGCTACACTGCAGATATCGTTAATACAGACCCTACATGCTACACTGCAGATATCATTAATACAGACCCTACATGCTACACTGCAGACATCGTTAATAAAGATCCTGCATGCTACACTGCAGATATCATTAATACAAACCCTACATGCTACACTGCAGATATCGTTAAAACAGACCCTACATGCTACACTGCAGATATCGTTAATACAGACCATACATGCTACACTGCAGATATCGTTAATACAGACCCTACATGCTACACTGCAGATATCGTTAACACAAACCTTACATGCTGCACTGCAGAGATCGTTAATACAGACAATACATGCTACACTGCAGATATCGTTAATACAGACCCTACATGCTACACTGCAGATATTGTTAATACAGACCCTACATGCTACACTGCAGATATCATTAATACAAACCCTACATGCTACACTGCAGATATTGTTAATACAAACCCTACATGCTACACTGCAGATATCGATAATACAGACCCTACATGATACACTGCAGATATCGTTAATACAGACCACACATGCTACACTGCAGATCTCATTAATACAGACCCTACATGCTACACTGCAGATATTGTTAATACAAACCCTACAAGCTACACTGCAGATATCATTAATACAAACCCTACATGCTACACTGCAGATATCGTTAATACAGACCCTACATGCTACACTGCAGATATCATTAATACAGACCCTACATGCTACACTGCAGATATCATTAATACAAACCCTACATGCTACACTGCAGATATCGTTAATACAGACCCTACATGCTACACTGCAGATATCATTAATACAGACCTTACATGCTACACTGCAGATATCATTTATACAGACCCTACATGCTACACTGCAGATATCGTTAATACAGACCCTACATGCTACACTGCAGATATCGTTAATACAGACCCTACATGCTACACTGCAGATATCGTTAATACAGACCCTACATGCTACACTGCAGATATCGTTAATACAAACCCTACATGCTACACTGCAGATATTGTTAATACAAACCCTACATGCTACACTGCAGATATCGTTAATACAGACCCTACATGCTACACTGCAGACATCGTTAATACAGACCCTACATGCTACACTGCAGATATCGTTAATACAAACCCTACATGCTACACTGCAGATATCGTTAATACAGACCCTACATGCTGCACTGCAGATATTGTTAATACAAACCCTACATGCTACACTGCAGATATCATTAATACAGACCCTACATGCTACACTGTAGATATTGTTGATACAGTCCCTACATGCTACACTGCAGATATTGTTAATACAAACCCTACATGCTACACTGCAGATATCATTAATACAGACCCTACATGCTACACTGTAGATATTGTTAATACAGACCCTACATGCTACACTGCAGATATCGTTAATACAGACCCTACATGCTACACTGCAGATATCATTAATACAGACCCTACATGCTACACTGCAGATATCGTTAATACAGACCCTACATGCTACACTGCAGATATCGTTAATACAATCCCTACATGCTACCTCCCCATATGTATTGTCTTCTTTCAATAGAATAGAAGTCTAGACATCTTTCAAAACATCTGTTTAAGAACAGCGTTACCTTTTTCTGCACGAAAAAACCATATGAAAATCAAAATCAGTAGGAAGAAGCTGTGAGTTATGCTTGTGCTGTCTGTTCACTCAGAACAGTGTGCACTTAGTGTTGGTGTTAATGAATCCCAAGGATACACAGTGCTTATGACTTGTCAGATGTTTATGTGCAAACACAAACATGTTACGACTGCTCAGAAAAATTCAATAATAGAGGTGGCCATACATTTCTGAAAAGGAGTTGTGTGTGCATGGTCATATACCTACAACTGTAAGGCCATGTACACACTGAAGACAATGCTTAAAATTTGTGAGCAGGAGAACCATCAATGTGTCAAATGTTATTAATCTCCCTTGTCGATGATTATTGTGTAATTAGGTTTGATGTTGCTGGTCATGATAAATCAAAAGAGCTAATAAAGTCGAATCTGCTGAGTATCTGATGCATTATGGGATGGAGACAGTATAGGTGACAATTTTTCAAACTGTGTGCTCAAACTAACTTTGACAGAAGCAGCAAATAAAATAAGTGGTGATTTCTTGTAGCATGAAATGATTTGATTTAAACTCCTGCCTAATTACCTATCACAAATACATTTGAATTGTGGCAAGCTGACAATAAAGGCAGCAGACAATGCTCTCGCTCTCTCTATATATAAATATATATATATATATATATATATATATATATATATATATATATATATGTGTATATAAGGAACCCACTCAGATGGGAGCATGATACAGAGCTGCATCCCCATCTGCACTTCTGTACATGCCAACATCTGTTTATTTTTGGTACTGTATTGCATTCGTAATATCTGTACAAAATAAAAATTGTATAAAATAATGTTGTTTTCGGTAAGTATTTTAAAACTATATATCTTACATCCCTGTGTTTATGAAATACAAAGCAACAGGTCACAGCTACACTCAGTAAAATCTATTTCCTATCCCGTATGTACATATTGTGCACAGCAGTGCAACTTTCACTGTTTATTTTGCAACACAAGAAATGAAATAAATAGTATACTGCAGATACCGTTAATACAAACCTTACATGCTATACTGCAGATTTCATTAATACAAACCCTACATGCTACACTGCAGATATCATGAATACAAATCCTACATGCTACACTGCAGAAATCATTAATACAAACCCTACATGCTACACTGCAGATATCGTTAATACAAACCCTACATGCTACACTGCAGATATCGTTAATACAAACCCTACATGCTACACTGCAGATATCGTTAATACAAACCCTACATGCTACACTGCAGATATTTTAATACAAACTCTACATGCTACACTGCAGATATCGTTAATACAAACACTACATGCTAAACTGCAGATATCGTTAATACAAACCCTACATGCTACACTGCAGATATGATTAATACAAACACTACATGCTACACTGCAGATATCGTTAATACAAACCCTACATGCTACACTGCAGATATCATTAATACAAACCCTACATGCTGCACTGCAGATATCATTAATACAAACCCTACATGCTACACTGCAGATATCGTTAATACAGACCCTACATGCTACACTGCAAATATCGTTAATACAGACCATACATGCTACACTGCAGATATCGTTAATAGAGACCTTGCATGCTACACTGCAGATATCATTAATACAAACCCTACATGATACACTGCAGATATTGTTAATACAGACCCTACATGCTACACTGCAGATATTGTTAATACAGACCATACATGCTACACTGCAGATATCATTAATACAGACCCTACATGCTACACTGCAGATATCGTTAACACAAACCTTACATGCTACACTGCAGAGATCATTAATACAGACCCTACATGCTACACTGCAGATATCGTTAATGCAGACCCTACATGCTACACTGCAGATATCGTTAATACAAACCCTACATGCTACACTGCAGATATCGTTAATACAAACCCTACATGCTACACTGCAGATATCGTTAATACAAACCCTACATGCTACACTGCAGATATTGTTAATACAAACTCTACATGCTACACTGCAGATATAGTTAATACAAACACTACATGTTAAACTGCAGATATCGTTAATACAAATCCTACATGCTACACTGCAGATATTGTTAATACAAACACTACATGCTACACTGCAGATATTGTTAATACAAACCCTACATGCTACACTGCAGACATCGTTAATACAAACCCTACATGCTGCACTGCAGATATCATTAATACAAACCCTACATGCTACACTGCAGATATCGTTAATACAGACCCTACATGCTACACTGCAGATATCGTTAATACAGACCATACATGCTACACTGCAGATATCGTTAATAGAGACCCTGCATGCTACACTGCAGATATCATTAATACAAACCCTACATGATACACTGCAGATATTGTTAATACAGACCCTACATGCTACACTGCAGATACCGTTAATACAGACCATACATGCTACACTGCAGATATCATTAATACAGACCGTACATGCTACACTGCAAATGCTGTTAACACAAACCTTACATGCTACACTGCAGAGATCATTAATAGAGACCCTACATGCTACACTGCAGATATCGTTAATGCAGACTCTACATGCTGCACTGCAGATATTGTTAATACAGACCCTACATGCTACACTGCAGATATCGTTAATACAAACCCTACATGCTACACTGCAGATATTGTTAATACAAACCCTACATGCTACACTGCAGATATTGTTAATACAGACCCTACATGCTACACTGCAGATATCGTTAATACAGACCCTACATGCTACACTGCAGATATCATTAATACAGACCCTACATGCTACACTGCAGATATCGTTAATACAAACCCTACATGCTACACTGCAGATATCATTAATACAGACCCTACATGCTACACTGCAGATATTGTTAATACAGACCCTACATGCTACACTGCAGATATCATTAATACAAACCCTACATGCTACACTGCAGATATTGTTAATACAAACCCTACATGCTACACTGCAGATATCATTAATACAGACCCTACATGCTACACTGCAGACATCATTAATATACACCCTACATGCTACACTGCAGATATCATTAATACAGACCCTACATGCTACACTGCAGATATCATTAATACAAACCCTACATGCTACACTGCAGATATCATTAATACAGACCCTACATGCTACACTGTAGATATTGTTAATACAGACCCTACATGCTACACTGCAGATATCGTTAATACAATCCCTATATGCTACCTCCCCAACCTGAGTATCATACCACAACTCTTTGTTGCAGAATTGTTTTGTATAGCTCTCTCATTACACAGTGCACTGTTTCTCATTTCCCATCTTTTCCTCAGATATGTTTTACAGAACAGCACTTGCTATCACAGAATAGTACTGTGTTTATTCTCATTACATAGAGCATGAATCCTGTTCCTCTGTCTGTCAAATAAGTGAAAACTATCTCTTTGAGGGCATGGTAACAATATACAATACAGCACATCTGTGCCATAGAATGAGTAGACAATCCTGCTGTGTTAAGGTAGGGTATGCCCTCTCATTTGATATCACTAAAGAAGTTATTTTTCCTATAGACATAAAAATGCATGCATTCAACTTATGGTGCCACAATAACTTTCAAGAAATTAATAAATTTTTTCTCCTTTCTCTCTGTCTTTTAACTTAGAAAAGAATCTAGTCAGTTGCTTCCTGTAACTTTAATGACTATTTTAATTGCATAACCTAAATAGAAAGTTACAACGGAGTAAGAATCTCTTCCTTTAAATTTTCAAGATTTTGACCTCTGCCCGTTTAATGTGTGATGTTAAATGTAATGGTTGCACACTTCCTTTAACTGCATCATTTAATTAACTGCCAAGCTGCATGTCAACATGCTCACGATCCCAGTGGGAAACTAGAATTCTTTTTAAAGCCAAAGCTCCACCAAGTAAGTGCTCAAGCCATTTTTGCTTTTTTGTCCCTCCCAAATCTAAAAATACACAAGGGTATCTGCTCTTTTGATTGTGAAGGAAGATGCAGCCACTGTACTCAACAGGCACGGCATGTAAACAGCATCAGAGCTCTAAAAGTTTCTCTTCCCATTCAAGCTCCACAACATCAAAAACAGCAAAGTCCCATTTCCTTCTACAAAAACAAAAAAAACCCCGTCTATCAATCACACACCAAGCAGCACACAACACCACCACTCCAAAAGACCACCAAGACCACCATGCCACCCAAATAAGGCAAAAATGAGAAAGGAAAGAACAAAATGAAAACACTAACATCGCCACTACACCACATTAAACCCAATCAAGCTTCAACAAATCCAACCAAGAGCACAGTAACAGACAACAATCAGCCATGATCTTCTTTCGCTCTTCCCTCCCCATTTACCTATATTTAAATGTCTGTGTTGTATACTAAGCTATGTTTTAACTAATCCACTTCAAGCTGTACAGTTCATCCACACCCCCATTGCCCACCAGAATCACCAGACCACACAAGCAAAACAATAGAGGAATGGAAACAACCATGCCGTCCCTATTATAATTATTATTTTAAATTAAATTTTAATTAAGTTATATCAAAGACAATAGTAATGTATAACACTTAACTATGCATTTCTCTTGCCCCTCACCCCCATTTACTGGTATTCAATAAATAATCTATAAATGTACTCTAAATAATGTTTTTGGCTGATGTAATAAATTTAGAGAATACATATAAGAAAAATAAAAAAAGACAAATTTAACAGAGTGAAGCAGACAGTACAGAAAATAATTTTTTTTACTAAAAAAATCGAACAGACTGGGTTTATTTTCTTGTATTGTATACTTCTATAATATACATTTCTCTTGTATATCTACTTCAGTTTATATTATGTAAAAATTTTCTTGACTTTCAGAGTTAAGCTGATGTTATGTAAATTTTTTTGTGATTGTATGGAGCTTTTCTCCCTGGGCCTCCACTGAGAATGGGTCATTGGGCCCAGTGGACTTTCCTGGTCAACAAATGTCAATAAATAAATAAATAATAAAAGAGCAAGGTTTAAACACTCACATAAGAAAAATAAGATACATTCTACAGCTCAGTATATTAATTATGAGAGAGATAGTTCTAGCAAGTTATTCTATTATTTACATAAATCATTATACAGTTACTTCCTTAACTGTATGAAAGTAGTATGCAGTCTAAACAGTATCGATATCTATAAAAAAAAGAAAAAGTTATTTCCCCACAGGCTAATTTACAATTTTTTATTGAGTATGTATACATATGCCCGCATACATATTTATGTACACTCCCATATATACAGTACATACATTAATTATTAATTCTAAACGAAAGAACTTGAATAAAAAAGAGAAGAAATTAGTTTAAAAGAAACTGCCTTGTTCAAGAATGCATCTAGGTCTCCCTTGAAATTATAGTTATGCTAGAAAGGATTATTTGGAATTAATACTAATCTGTTTATAAGTTAGATAGACGACTACTAAAATTATTTTTAAAAAAGTCATTTTTCTATAAGTTTCTTCTTTCTTTCATTGGGTTTCCAGTTTTGTCTTTCTACCTATCTTCAAAGAGTTGATGTTCCATTCCATATCTTCTCCTTTTTGTATTATGTTTTTTGTTTTTAGAAATGTCATAGCATTGTCAAGATTATCAAAGGTTTTCATGTCATCTGAGAGAAATATTTTAAGCCTGGCTGAGAATAGCAGATGTACCTTGACAGTCGCTTCTTTAATTTTTTAATCGAAGGAAGACCACTTTTTCTCTTAGACATCACTGCAGCTGAGCACTCATTGTCAATTCTTATTGTTTTGTCCCCTAATTTGATGAGAGATTTTGATCAGGCTGTTTTCAGAATTAGTTCTTTGTCTTGTGAAGAGAATAATTTTACTATAGTAGATCTCAGAGATGTTTTTATTTTTAGATGCAGGTGGTATAGTCAAATATGTATGGGCTCTTTCAATTCCATAGGGCATTGCTTTTAGTAAATCAAGAGTCTTAGGGAGCCAAGATGATAAAAAGTCTGTCACATTTGTACTTTCTATCTTCTCAGGCAAGGCAAAGATGTGGATGTTATTTCTCTGAGATCTATGTCATCTATTTTCTTCAAAAGTAAGGTGCTTTGTCTCGGTAAGAATTCAATATTGTTTTCTTCTTCTACAAATCTTCCTTCCATGTTGTTTAATGCCACTTCTATTCCTGATATTTAAGCTTTCTGTTGATTAGGAGTCTTGTATTAATTCCATTTGCTTAGAACATTTTTCTTTAAAAATTGTCCAGCTTTTTGTCTATTTTGTCTATTTTTAGTGAAAGCTGTTGCGTATTAGTTATTGCAGTCTGAAAATCCTTTCTCATAAAAGATTCCTGAGAACTCATTTTTCTGTGACTCATTCTGTATTCCAGTGAAAGATATTCTGAGCAAATGTTTGACAGAAAAATGATGTCGAAAATAAATACTCTGTTGATGTTATCTTTCAGAACTATTCAAAATGTTAGCTTTTATTCAACAATTCCAAATAAGATAACTTAGAAATATAATTTGCTCTCACAAAATAAGTAAAATAGCAGAGCACAAAAATAAATCCTGCTGCTAGGCTGTCAGCATTCCAGCTGGAATCAAGCCATAGCCTTTTTTGAAAATATATTTCATGAAACACATCTGTTCTGTGTCTCGTTTTCACATTAGCAATGTAAATGTGACATAAGGCTTCACTACATTGACAATGTGTCCATTATGCAGGTGAGTGACAGCTATCATGTTACACCTTCTGTTACGTAGTAGTTCTTCATATCTCAGTCTTTGCTATGTTCTGTGCACACATGCAGCACAGAGCCCCTGTTTGTGCATATATGGGATTAAAGTCAGTTCACTCAACTAAGGACAGAGGGACCCTGCATTAATGTGATAGCACAAACATTACCATGGACATAAATTCCATGAGATCCAGTATCTGTCTTCTTGGGATGACATGATTTACAGACCTCGATGCTTTGCTAGAGATGGCCTGCATCTGTCAACCCTGGGTTTCCTGATAATAGCTAAGCTCTTGCCACCCCTATAGTGCTTTTTTAGGTGATGTTCCAAAGACAAAATTACCATTGTAGCAGTTATAAATAAATGTAATCTGAGGGTCATGCTGCTCAGTGCTAGAAGTCTAAATCTCAAGATGCACTTGCTCGAAGCACTTCTCAAAATGGAGAACATCGACATTTGTGCTGTAACGGACACCTCGTTTAAAGCAGCAGAAAGCACCCCTGCTCTACCAGGCTATAACTCATTCCACACCTTTCGACCCCAGAACATGGACCAAAGCTCCAAATGCAGTGGTGTTTCCATATTCATAAAGGATATACATACCTCCAGACTAGTAGCTAGCATAATGCATCCGAGATACTTCGGGTACAACTAACATTGGGTAAGACAGCAATTCAGGTCATAACCTGCTATAGGTCCCCAACCATTTCCCAAGACTCTCGCTCCATGTTCCTTAGCAGCCTGGAAACTATTAGTGTCCAACTCAACACTCTCATAATAGGTGACTTCAACTACCCCTCCATCAACTGGGAAAACTACTCATGCACCAATACACTGGCCCAACGCTTCCTGGAATTCATCAGTTCCAGTACCCAGGACCAGCTCATTCTTACCCCCACTAGAGGAAGCAACATCCTTGACCTGGTTATTACAAACATGGGCAACTGTTACTCTCCAGCAATAGTCAGTTCCTCCCTGGTTAGATCCGACCACAAACTAATCAACTTGGAAATCCACATCCCTCCCACCCCACCCCCCGCAAAAGTATCCACCATGAAAAACTTCTCCAATGCTGACTTTATGCTCCTAAAAGCAGAGGTGGCTAACTTCACGGCACCCATCTCAATGGAAAATAGATGCATAACTGCCAAATTATACACCAATGCACTGTACAAACATGTACATAAATGCATGGAACTAGCCATACCCAACAGAACCAAGATACTCTCCTTCAAAAAAAGGAAGACAATCTGGTGGTCCCCTGTCATTAATAAACTCTACAACAAAATGAAGAAACTGTTGTAGAAAAAGGTGAAGTCCCAAGACTGGAAAAACTCCCTTATTAGCCTCAACAAAAAGTTGAGATCCCTCATCAAAACTTCTAAAACCAGCTATGAAGGTAAAATTGCAGCAGGCACTAAAACAACCACAAAGCCTTCTATAGGTATATCAAGAATATCCACAGTAATACCCAGGTTTGCTATGAGTTACTGCACAATGTCACCTCCTATACTGAGCCAACAGATATTGCCAACATACTGGCCAACAGATTTAATGCCAGCTTTACCCCTCTCTCTCCCCCCAAAGGACCAATCACAATACTGGAGGAATGCCAGGCACCCAGCATTACTGCAGCACAGGTTAAAGCTGCATTGTCCAAGGCCAAGAATACAGCTTCCATGGGACCCAACAATATCCATGGATGCATGCTGCATGAACTACAAACTGAACTGGCACCACACCTGTGTGCTCTGTTTAATCACAACCTCACCTCAAGCTTTGTCCCTACTGAATGGCACACTGCTACAGTCATCCCTCTCCATAAAGGAGGAGCGACTACAGACCCTAGGAATTTTCACCCCATTAGTCTGATGAGTCTGATATGTAAAGCTATAGAGTGAGTCATCATGGACCTAATTAAAAAGGATATAGGGAATCTCCAAACTTTAGATCCCATGCAGTTTGGTTTTGTGAAAGGTAGCTCATGCCTACTCAACCTGGTTGATTTCTTTGAGTTAGTCACCAGAGCTGTGGATGAGGGCAAGGCAGTTCATACAGCCTACCTCGATCTGACCAAGGCCTTTGATACCATTCTCCATTCAGTAACTATTGTTAAACTCACCAAACTAGGTATCAACCCCTATATCACTAGGTGGGTTGCAAATTGGCTCACAGACAGAACCCACAGTGTGAAAGTAGTGGACTCCAAGTCAGACTGCCGACCAGTCATGAGTGGAGTCCCACAGGGATTGGTCCTGGGTCCTCTCCTGTTTGACATCTACTTCTTAGAAGTCCAGACCAACATGGAGGGACTCTGGCTGACTAAGTTCACAGATGACTGCAAGCTAGGAGTCATTATTAACTCCCCAAGTGATGTAGACATCCTACAGAAAGGCCTCACTGAGACCAATGACTGGTGTCAAAACCATGGCCTTAAGCTTAACACCAAAAAATATGTCATCATCCCCTTTGGGAAAAACTCAGTTCCCACTAATTACAACATTGATGGGAGCCCACTGAACACTGAAGGCATTATAAGAGATCTGGGGACACAGGTTGACAGCAACCTCTCCTTCAACCACCACATTGCCACTGTGGTCAGAAAGTCCATTATATGTGGCAAATCTCATTACCAAGGGTTTTGCATCCAGGAAGAAAGAGGTCATCATCACTCTCTACTCTTCCCTCATTAGGCCAATCATCAAGTACAATGCCCCATTTGGCATGTACTTCACTAGACACATACAACAGCTGGAAAGGCCACAAAAGTGGTGTTTAGGTGAAATGGCAGTGACATTTTTAACTAGATTGTTTAATGAAATATTGGAAAGTGAGAGGATGCCTGAGGAATGGATATAGAAGTGTTTTGGTACTGATTTTTAAGAATAAGGGTTATGTGCAGAGCTGTCGTAACTACAGAGGGATAAAACTGATAAGTCACAGCATGAAGTTATGGGAAAGAGTAGTGGAAACTAGGTTAAGAAGGGAGGTGATGATTAATGATCAGAGGTATGGTTTTATGCCAGGAAAGTGCACTACAGATGCAATGGTTGCTCTGAGAGTGTTGATGGAGAAGTACAGAGAAGGTCAGAAGGAGATGCATTGTATCTTTGTGGACTTAGAGAAAGCATATGACAGGGTGCCTAGAGAGGAGTTGTGGTATTGTATGAGGAAGTCGGGAGAGTCAGAGAAGTATGTAAGAGTGGTACAGGATATGTACAAAGGTAGTGTGACAGCAGTGTGGTCTGCGGTGGGAGTGACGGATGCATTTAAGGTGGAGGTGGGATTACATCAAGGATCAGCTCTGAGCCCTTTCTTCTTTGCAAGGGTGATGGACAGGTTGACAGATGAGATCAGACAGGAGTCCCCGTGGACTATGATGTTTGCAGATGACATTGTGATCTGTAATGAGAGTAGGGAACAGGTGGAGGAGACCCTGGATAGGTGGATATATGCTCTAGAAAGAAGAGGAATGAAGGTCAGCAGGACTAAGACAGAATATATGTGTGTGAATGAGAGGGAGGGTAGAGGAATGGTGAGGATGCAGGGAGTAGAGGTGGGGAAGGTGGATGAGTTTAAATACTTGGGATAAACACTTCAGAGTAATGGTGAGTGTGGAAGAGAGGTGAAGAAGGGAGTACAGGCAGGATGGAGTGAGTGGAGAAGAGTGTCAGGAGTGATTTGTGACAGACGAGTACCAGTAAGAGTGAAAGGGAAGGTCTACAAGAGGGTAGTAAGACCAGCTATGTTATATGGGTTGGAGACAGTGGCACTGACAAAAAGGCAGGAGTTAGAGCTGGACGTGGCAGAGTTAAACATGTTAAGATTTGCACTGGGTGTGACGAGGATGGACAGGATTAGGAATAAGTATATTAGAGGGTCAGCCCTGGTTGGAAGGTTTGGAGACAAAGCCAGAGAGGCAAAATTACATTGGTTTGGACATGTGCTGAGGAGGGATGCAGAGTATATTGGGAAAAAGATGCTAAGAATGAAGCTGCCAGATAACAGGAAAAAAGGAAGACCTAAGATAAGGTTTATGGATGTGGTGAGAGAGGACATGCAGGTGGTTGGTGTGACAGAGCAAGATGCAGATGACAGGAAGATATGGAAACAAATGATCCACTGTAGTGACCCCTAATGAGAGCAGCCAAAAGAAGAAGAAGAATTTACGTGAGTGTGTGTTTATGAGCTTTATAATAAAATCAGCTCGTAAGGGAAGTATCTTATAATTTAAGAGGGAATGTGCCTCCTTATTTCAAATCAGACATTTTAAAATGTCATTTTTGCAATCAATCCTTGTGCATTAATATCATGCTCTAGAATTCTGACACACAAACTGTTGCACTATGATAGTGTATTTAAGACAAATGCATATGTGACAAACTAGACAGAAAAGAATATCACAGACCAAAACGACCGTGTAGTAAGTGAAACATGGTTCACTAGTTTGGCACAATAAATATGATGTAAGTGAATATTTCCAAGGGCACCATTTTAAGTTCATTCATTTGCCAGTTGCTCACTTAATCTTGTTCAGAAATGTAGGAGGTCTGAACCCTATCTTGGTATCCAGTGGTCACAAAGCAGTGAAATTGATGTGGAATGTGACACCAATTGATGATGGAATGCAATGGCAGATGCACTCACTCGCATGGCACACATAGCTCTGGGAGATTTGTTAATTACCATTTCAGAGATTACATGTTTGGGGATGTTGCCACACAATACAGTACCTGCAGAAAAGAACATACAGATACAGGGGGAAATTTCAGACAGTACTGAGAAAGACCCTAGTTGGGAACCTAACTGGAAAATCAAGCCTTGGGTGGTGGTATCTCTAACCCTTACCACGCTGTGGCATCCACATCTGCCAAAGTAAGATTATTGGGTAGATGTTTTTCCTACATCCTTTAAATAAATATAAATATGAACTCACTTTCTTTTTTATTTTGTACCTATTACATTTAAAACATCATAAATAGATAAATCAAAAATAGTTATAAAATTGCTAAACTGTCTGGCTATCTGTTGAAATAGTATGCAGGCTGCAAAGAAAATCTGCATTTATATAATCAAACATGCATGTTAAATACATCATGATATTATATTCATGTTATCATTACGCAAAGCAAATAAACTGTCCATAGTTATAACATTAAATATACCAACATGCAAGTTACTGGCACCACATTGTTACTGGCACCAAGAACTGAACCCACATACTTTAGCATTACAAAGTAACAGTGGAACTACAAGGCAACATGTATTAAATTTCCTACCCAGGAAGATTGAAGTATTTCATATACTCTTAATTATTAAGACTTATATCTCATGCCAAGCTACAGTTCTTCTGTTACTGAAGGGGTTTAAAATGCAAAGCTCACTAGAAAATGTCATTTATTTTTCTAGTGTCTTAGTGGAAGCATAAAGTCAAGTACATGATATTGTAAAACAATCAAAAACATTATACCTAGAAATGAATCTGGCAAATAATAGTTTATGGCTGTTCTAAAATTTCTTAGCTTGGTTTGAAAACCAAACTGTCAGTCTAATAGAATAAAAATTGATGCCTTAGTATTTTTCCTTAGTCTTTTCACTCCCTGGAAAGGTTTATTTTTGATAATTTCATGAGTTACTGTGATTTTTATGGATTAACCTTCATGTAATAAAATGTATTATTCATTATACAGCTCTACATAAAAATCTTTTATTGATAGTACAAAACATGAATCACAAATGTTCTGGGTTTATTTAAATTAGCTGATGAATGCGTGAAACTCCTGTGTTCCTTCAATGCACTATTTAACATTTCCATTCAAATGCCCTGTAATGCATAAAAGAACTTTTTTATTGCATTATTTTGTTCTAGTTCTTTCCCTTCTTTTCTCTAAACTTAAAATTGTGATTTTATTCCTTGTGCCTCTGCTTTTCAGTCTTCGATTGCTTTCTGGCAAATGCTTTGCTTTATTGATTCAGACTTTCTCTGTGTTGGTTTCTTTTTGCCTTCAGTCCTGCTAATTCTGCACTTCAAAACTATTGATAGAGTTTTAATAGAAAGATTCCCTAATTCCAACAACATAGCAATGCAGTAAGTGTTAAACTGTCTATAGCCTAGCATAAGGCTGAAAAGTGTCTATGGAGAAGCTCAACTGCCTGGTTATGAAATGAAAATAAATGAATGCATGAATAAATGACTGAATGACTGAAAGAATGAATGAATGGTTACTTATTTTATGCCCCAGAAGTGAGTACTAGAACAAACTTCCATCATGGAATTTTATTTTCTATTTAATTCATCCATTAGCTGAACTGCAGGTGTAGGAAAAGTAAGATATATAGAGTTGCTTCACTTGAGATCATATTCATTCTGTTTCTGTTAGAGTCCACATATGTTTATTTTAAAATAACTTCATTTAATCTTCTTCCATTACTTCATAAAATAATTATTTATTGTTCTACAATGACATGGTAAAATCTACAGAAACCATCTGATCACTGTCCTTAAAACGGCAACCAAATGACTGAACAAAATGTCCTTTCAGCTGTATTGTTTATTGTAATTCACTGTGCTCCTTATAGTATACTTACATTTTGCTCCTTTCTTGGCCTTGAAACTGTATGTTATTAACTTTTGACTCTGTACTGTACTTTGTTAACATGTATATTTGTAATTACTGTATTTGCTGTACTAATCTTTGTGGAGCTTTTCTCCACGGGCCTCAGGGGAAAATGGGATCTATGCCCAGTTGGACTTTCCCAGTAAACAAATGGAAAATAAATAAAGTAAATAAATAAAACAGCAAGGCTACATGAGTACTTTATTTTGCAAAAGCTCGGCCTACCACAACAATCATGAACACCTTTCTCTTTGTGTGCATTTTAATGCATCTCAAAGTCAATGGCTTCTAACAATCATGGATAAAGCTGAGTCCAAAGAAATAATGACTGAGTGGGAAAAAAATAAACAAAAAGCTGGTACATTCTTTTTCTTACTATGTGTGAAGACTGGTAGAGAAGGGGTGAAGGCTGCCAGCCTAGCCAAATAGAATTTGATACATAATTCTATCAAATGTAAATATAAATGTAAAATACAGACTTATTTCTTAAATGAAAGAAAACGCTGTAAAATGTGAACTTCAAGATTGTAGCAACATTGCCATCTGCTGTAAGGAAAACTAAGCCAAGCATTTCAAATGTTCTTTGAAATTAAAATTATATCTTGTAGGTTCTTTGATCGGTAGAGCTTGGATACATTTGGTCTGGGCTATCACATTCTTTCTATTGTTTTAACTTAAGGAATAATTACTAGAGTGCACGTATGAAATGTCTTTTATTGTTGTAGTTTCCTGAGTAGGTGTTAGCTTGCTAAATAATGCAGCCTGTTGGCCTGGGAGCTCCAGACTAAGTGTCAAAATGATGTAATGTGTATACTGGGAAAAACCTATCTGTCAAAATGATGTAATCTGGGAGGGCCCAGTAGAAATCTATTAGTGATTTTAAAAACTGTTGTTCAGGGAGAGACTGTAAGCATTCTGTCTTGATATTCAACATCAGAATTGTCTTGCTCTATGAAAGTAAGTTACTTTAGAAGTATGTTTTCTTGTAGAAATAGCTAGGACTATAAAGTTTAGACTAAGCATTTTTCTCTTATATCAGAACTTTCATACTGTATTGTTTTAAGTTTCTGTGTGATCTCTGAACTCTTGGATAGCACTGTGATGTAGTAGTATTGTCTTCTGTTTATAAATATTTATTATTAAATATTTTAAAAACCTTTTACCTGTGGCTGGTTTGTGTAGAGTTAAGTTAAGCTCTAGAGTACATTGCATATTTATAGAGTTTATTGTACAAAGCCACTCTAATAAGCCTTAGAATGATTAGTCACACTTACCAATTGGATAATAATATTGCACAGTAATAATTGGACACCCTTTTAAGGGCCTTTGGGTAGCTGATAAGTATTAGCTGGTGGTGGCAGTAATTACTACCGTATAGTCTGGATAAAGGGGCACAGCTGGATAATGTGTGTCTGCCTTTCCCAGGAGTGCCTGTGAAGTTGTATAAATACTTATATCAAAGTGCGTGTGGTGTGTCCATTACCTGGGCAGGGACACAAAGCACTGGTGGAACAGAGAGGGTACTGGAGGTTAGCTTGCCAGCTAGGCTGAGATATGGATCCTATAGCTGTGCTAGTGGGGTGTCTTACTGGGGACCTGGGGAGCAAGAGCGCAACCAGCCCCAGACTGACTGTGATCTCTGTGTGCATTTAAGGGAAATTGTACTTTACTTTCTGCATTTGTTATCCTTTCCTCTTATATGAGACTCCCTCCCTGGTTTTAGTGGTAAGGATTGAGGCTCCTTGATTGCTGGTCTAGGGCACGGCCGTCACACTATGCAGTAAAAGAAAGACCTCAAGGCTTCTGCATTAATCCTTTAGTTGAATTCCGGTGCCATTTTGTATTTCTTGTATCAAACAAAAATATACTAGCCCTGATGATACACACACTCTGACAAAGATAAAGAAATTCAAATCAGTAATGCTGTGGTTCTCCTTTTATTTAGTCTGTAGTCATAATGAGCTTTCTGCAACTATATCAGAGTCATCTTTGTCGGTAAAAAATGCTGACAAGTAACATGATTATGTTGTGTGACTTAGGCTAGATGCAACAATAAGACTGTCATATTGCATGGGAATCATTCATTAATATTTAAAGCAACTGAGCACCTTAAAGGGACACCATGAAATTAAAGTGATCTGGCAATGCTGATATATGTATGTATATATATATATATATATATATATATATATATATATATATATATATATATATATATATATATATATATATATATAGGTTCCATTTAGTTCCTGAGTTCACTTCTGCAAAAGTGCATTTTGTCGAAAATGCACTTTCGTGTGAAAATAAAAATAAAATTAAAAAAAAAAAGAAAGAAATACAAACATGCAGTTTGCATGTAACCTTACTTGTACATCAACGTTTAGTGTTGATGTACAACTAAGCAAACTAGTGCTGAGATTGTGGTACTGTGGGGATAAGGGAATATTCCCTTTTCCTCACTGCAGTGTGATCTCAGAGTGCGAATATTAAAGTAGGGGGGTGTGGGGGCCCCTGCAAAAGATGTTTATTTTTGTGTGTTTTGTTTTTTAATTAGCCGATCCGGCGAGAAAAGTAGATCTATATATATATATATATATATATATATATATATATATATATATATATATATATACACATCATGGGGTGATGTACTTTCCCACTTGTCCTTCCTTACATTTTTGGACTGTTTTTTAATAAAAAGCTTAATAACATTTTATTAAGCCGTGGAGCAAACAACTTTACTGTCTCCTATAGCAGATCATAACTACGAGATTAATACCATGTACCAGGACTCAGCACAACTGGAAAAAATCCACACTTTATTCACAATGTTGAGCGCTTTCCTCCTCCTTACAAGGACTTCCTCAGAACAAAGAATAATTACCCCTCCCAGCCTTTTTATATAAGAACACAATTAACATGTTTAATAATCAATTAAGTATTCACTCAGGATTTAAAAGCACACAAATAACTATATAAAATACTAGAAATATATTGTCTAATGGAAGGTAGCATGTATCTCAATAAAATTATATTATAAATAGTTAGTGAATGATACCAACATTTAACCTAAAATATTTTTCAGTTTTAAAATACATGAAATAGCTGTAATTTCATTAATTCCTGGGTATTCAGTTGCATTCAGTTGCTACTGCCACGTAAGCTCACAAATATCGAAATGAATATTTAAAGTTCTTCCTTGTGTATCTTTCACTATCTGTTGGATGACTAAAAACTTAACCTTATGATGTTTATGATCACGAATATGTCTACTGAGAGCGTTAGTGGATTTATCGTGTTTAATATCCAACAAATGTTCAGCCATCCTGTTTTTAAGCTGTCTACTGGTTTTCCCAATGTAAAAAAAATTGGACACTGGACACACTTGGCCAAATAGACCACATTGGGACTACAACAATTAAAATGCCCATGAATCGATATACTCCTGTTGTTCAACCTAAATACCTCGGGAGTTTCAAATATAAAAGGGCAATAATTACACATGTTGCACTTGAAGTTCCCTTTCTTTGTACTGGTATATCTATCTGCCATGTATTCAGCAGTTTCCAGGATATTTTTGAAGGATGTGTCCTTCCTATATACCAGCATGGATGCTTTACCCACCTTATGTCCAATGTTAGTGTCAGATTGCAAAATACCCCAGTTATTTAAAATAATGCCAGTTACATTTGATGTATCCAAATTGAAAGTGGTAATAAAACTTACCAAGGTTTTACCATCAAGAATTGCTATTTATGTTCTTATATAAAAAGGCTGGGTGGGGTAATTATTCTTGTTCTGAGGAAGTCTTTGTAAGAAGGAGGAAAGCGTTCAACATTGTGAATAAAGTGTGGACTTTTTCCAATTGTGCTGTGTCCTGGTTTGTGGTTCCTCTGTTTGTTCTACTTTTGTATCGTAGATAAATACCATATACCTGTATAGTTATAGACCCAGATTCCCCATCTGACAAGATGCCAAGAAACCATATCACTGAACACTAATCCTGAAATGCCATGAGGGAGAAAACTCCAAACTGAACTGTTTTTGTAGAAAGACAAGCCCCCTCCCCTGCCCGCATTCCTATACTCCTAAACATATATCAATTCAACACAACAGAAAGGAAGAAATCTTCCAAAACATAAGAATCACAGATGCACACTTAGAAACTGTACTAGCTATGACTCACTATGAAAGGCAGTCAGTGGTATTCTTGTTTTTAACATTTTATCGTTTAGGCAGTCAGTACTCATATAATCTAATGCTGACCATAGGTTTCATAGATAAGAACTAGGCAACTGGCCTACACCCTATTTAAATCCTAGCCAAAAAAAAACATTCAAAAGATACACTGGGAGAGAATTTGAGGCTGCCTATCCAGTTATCTAGGTTTACCTTGAAGGTGACAAGGCCGCAACTGTCAGACACACAGTTAAATGTGACAACAAAACAGACACCAATGCAAACTATACCATCCTAGTTGAAGGTATTAATGCATTCCAAGCCTCACCCCACTTTGGAAGTGGTAATTATGCTTAAGCTTACACCAAAGCCGTGTACAATCACTTGCATAAGTGTATAAACTTGGCTGTACCAGAACGAATCAAAGCTATAGCCTCAAGTAAAAACAAGTTGCCATGGTGGGAATCCAGTATCAACAAACTTTATAATAAATGCAAAAAGTAGCTGTCCAAGAAAACAAAGACAAGGCCCCAACAATGGAAAAGCACCCTCCTCAGCCTCAACAGGCAAATAAGACAACTTGTCAAATCCTCTAAGGGCTCCTTTGTGAGAAACATAGGACATACAGGTAAGGATAACCATAAGGCCTTTTACAGCTATGTACGTAGCCTAAAAGGTAGGACCCAAGCATGTGCAGGACTGATCTCCAACAGTATCGCACACATTGACCACACAGAGCTAGCAAGCCTGCTAGCGGATAGGTCTGGTAAAAATTTCACTCCCTTATCCCTCCTAACTTATCACAACCCTTCCCACAAACTTTCCCCCACACTATATATCAGAAGAGCAGGTCCTCAAAGCCTTGTCCAAGGCAAAAAATACATCCTGTATGGGACCAGACAACATCCCAGACTGTCTTCTAAACAGGCTAAAACATAAACTAGCATCACCACTAAGTATACTTTTCAATCATAGCCTAACCACAAGCTTTGTTCCTGCAGAATGGAGAACAGCTACAGCTATTCCCCTCCCCAAAGGTGACGTAGTAACAGACCTGGGGAATTACAGACCCATAAGCCTGACCAGCCTCATCTATAAGGCCACGGAATGTATCATTATGGACCTCATAAATAAAGACATAGATGACCTCCAAACCCTGAATCCTACGAAATTCAGCTTCATCAATGCTAGACCTCTTTGAAAATGTGACCAGGGCCATTGACAAGGGCATATCTGTGCACACAGCACACGTCAACTTGGCAAATGCTTTTGACACAATCCTATATTCAGGCATCACTGATAAATGTGGCAAACTGAATATGAACATCTTTGTTGTAAGATGGGTTGCCAACTGGCTCACAAACCGGACACAGACTATCAAAGTGGGTGACTCCAAATCAACCAGCAGACCTGTTACCAGTGGGGTGCTACAGGGGTCAGTGCTGGGCCCCTACTGTTTGGTATATGTTTCTCTGAAGTTCAGGTCAAAACTAAAGAGTTGTGGCTGACCAAGTTTGCAAACAACTGCAAACTTGGTGCAATCACTGAATCCAAAATATGTCAGTGTACTCCAGGAGGATCTCACACAGACCAACAACTGATGTATTAGTCATGGTCTCAAACTGAATGAAAAGAAATGCATCATCATTCCCTTCGGCACAAACAGTGTCTTTTCACACTATCAAATCAACAACAATACCCTAAGTATCCACAAAATGGTAAGGGACCTGTGATCACAAGTTGACTGCAACCTTAACTTCAACCACCATCTGTCTACTGTAGTAAGGAAGGCTTTCTATGTAGCACACCTGATTAGTAAAGGCATCACCTCAAGAGCAAAAGAAGTTATAAGCCCTCTATACTGGGCACTAATCTGGCCCATAATTATGTATAATGTCCTATTCGGCATGTACCGTACAAAGTACCTGTACAACTGCAGAGACTTCAAAGGTTTTTAAGAAAGAAGATCAAGGGGCACCAGCATGTGCCTTACACAGACAGAATAAAGTCCCTATCACTATACTCTGTGTCTTATAGACTTCTTAGGGGAGAATTATGCCTACCCTCTATAGCAATCCAAGACCCAAACCTTATGAACTTACTGCATATCAGTAAATAATACTGGACTAGGGCTACCCATTCCAGGGACCTAAATATGGCCTGTGACTTAAATAGGACATGCTGGAGAGAATGATTTATCTCCCAGCAATTACCATGTCTTTGGAACAGGCTACCAATTCATGTGAAGCAGAGCACCTCCGTGACACTGGTCAAGGGGAACCTGGACGAGTGGATGAGGCACCATAAATTCTTACCGAGGATAGTGCCCACAACCCTCCTGGACATGGGCAGTCATCACTAATTGTAATTTTAGGTATTGGCTAGTATCTTCATAGTATTACATTAAGATGAAATGGGTTGGCTTAAAATGACCTCCAGGTCGATAACCTAGTAATCTCCTATGAACTTACGATCCTACTCTGCTTGACATGTGCTGTTTCAGATGTGAGGAATACATTGGGATGTATCGATCATGCTAACATGTCTTATTTATCTCCTGATGAAGGTTTAGTTCCTTTAACCAAGTATTTGATGTACCATCGGTTCTGTGAAGGACTAGGAGATCATATAAGGCTGGATCTTTCAACGTTCGAAGGCTAGACATAAATCTCCATGGAAGTGTCTGTAAGAGACTGAGTATAGAGAAAGGGTTGCCAGTGTCTCCTGATGACTAAGATTTCCGAGACCACTGATCTTTATAGTTATGAATCTCTGAGGTCTATCAAGATGTGTGAGAAATATATGGCAAATAGCAGAAGTCCCAAAACTCAGCTCTGTTGTACACCACTGATCATGGTTTTGCTTTCAGAAGTGGCACCTGCTGTAGATCATTGTGTATATTGTACTTAGTCAGCCACTGTAGCTAGATAGTACACGCATATAAGTTACTGACCATGTGCAAGATCAGCGCCATTTTGTATAGTCATCCAAAGTGAATGCAGGTATGAACAGAGATGCACATGCAAGTGCTTTTGAAGTAATGAGTCAGTCACTTAGCTTAAATATATGTTCCAGTTACAGCTCCTGATGTATTTATGTACAATAAACAACTTAAACCCATCAGAGTGCCTCAGTGTCTCATTTGATATATGAGACAGGTTGGGAGGTTGGCCTAATGGCTAAGGTGTTTGGCTTACAAACACAAGGTGCAGGGTTTGATTTTCACTTGGGGTAATTGGCTGGGCATAAAATGGCCTACAAGGACAGTTAGCCTAGTACTAATTTATGAACCAATGATTATGAAAATGCGACATGGTGTCAGAATGCGATCCAAAGTGAAGCAACTTGCAAACCATGAGGCACACAGTTAGAAGTGGAAGAATATACAGGAACCAACTTGCAAACAGGTCAGTGATTATTTAAAGGTACTTAAACACATTTAAATGGTTTTCCAGTCATCAAATAAGTGTTGAAGCATTCACAATGTTTGAAATAATTACCGAGATAAATGAAATGTCTGAAATTGTGACATACTGATAAAAGTATTCAAAATAAATACAAAAGTGTGAAATAATTTCCGAAGTGTAAAATTTATGAAAAGTCTAAAATGACTGCATTTTTTTCACAAAGTACAACGTTTTGTCATTGACTGAAACTTTTTGAGGTATCCAACATGTCTGGAATGTTTGCAGTGTTAAAGTAAAGCCATTTCAGAGAGATTGTTGTACAGCTGAGTATAATTACAAGTACCTGGCCTATGCTTATATTTAAACGTATTTTGTTGCTATGGCAGAGGGTTTCACAGACCTGGACTGCTGGCATTTGATAATAATATTGTTGAGTAATGGCAAGTGTTTAGGCAAGAATATGATATTTTCATACAGGCTGTATTTTCTGATAAGGACACACTTACAAGAGCATTCATACTTCATAACTTAGCTGGCTTGGAGCCATTGAGAGGGGACATTCATTTCTGCATGCACCTGCTGTATATGCAGGGGAGGTGGAGAAACACCATATTGGGATTTAGGCTGAAACACGGGAAGATCCTGAGTGCTTAAAATGTAAATTTAGAGAAATGTGTAACCCTCAAACTAATATTACAACAGAAAGGCACATGTTTTACACAAGAAATCAAAAGCCTGGTAAAACTATAGCAGCATATATTACTGACTTAAGAAATAAAGCAAAAGGGTGCAGATTTGGTGATCTGAGAGGTGAGTTGATAAAAGACAGACTTGTGTGTGGTGTTGATAATGATGCAATGACAAAGATTTTGCTTCAAGACAGTCATTTAACAATGAGCAAAGCCACTGAGATTTGTCAAATATATGAACCTACAGAAAAGCATACGAATATGCTTACAAATGAGAAAAAAGTGCATGCAGTACTCTGCCAGGAGGAATGTTGATAGTGTACAACATAAAACAAAGATGAAAAAGAAATATAAACTGAAGGGTGTGGCAGTACCCAACCTTAACTATAAACCGAATGAGACCACAACACCCAACCTCATTGTTAATTGTCGAAATTGTGGAGGCAGTCATGAACCTAAATGAGAGAAGTGCTTAGCTTTTGGTCAGCAGATACCCAATTAATCTTGAACCCAAATAAAACTAAACTCATGCCCTTCCACTCCACTAAATTGAAACCCCAATCCACTTACTTCAACATCACATCCAGTAATAAGACTTTGATTGAACCAGTACCATCCACCCGACTTCTCGGTGTTGTTATTGATCAAAATCTGAAGTTCGACTTACACATTGCCCAGACTGTAAAAAAAGTACCCAAGAAAACAGGTACCTTATACAGATGCAAAAACTACCAGAAACTCCAGAATAACCACAGCCAAAACATATCTTCTGTCAACTTTACTATACGCCTCACCCAACCTTACCAACCTCTCCAAATCAGACCTAAGCAAGCTAGACGCCTGCTATAATAAGATAGCTAAATTTGCCACTATCTGTCCTCCTAGAACTCATCACTGTAAGGCCCTAAGACAACTATCTTGGTTAGAACTACCCCACCAACTCATTCTCACGCAACTCTCTACTGCCCACCAAATGTACTATAAATCCGATAAACAAACAGCTCTGCAAGGCCTCCTCAATTCCCATATATGTACCTGTCCACTAAGATCCACTAATAAAGCTATAATTGAAGTAACCAGGAGTAAAAATAGCCCAGGTGACTCTCTATACTAATACTACATTCCTGAACTGTGGAATGCCTTACCACTTGAAATTAGAACTATAACTAGCTTAACAAAACTTCAAGCATCGCATTAAAGCTCACCTCTCCAATTCCTGGATTTGTACATGTACTGGGCATAGGTAGCCCAAACCAGGGAACTAGCTGATTTTAAAATTTTAAATTTCATATGTAATGAGCATTGAATTTAAGCCATATGACTAACTTATGTTGTGTTTTTTCTTTCTCACTATTAATATCTACCAGGTTTTAAGTCTTCAGTTTGCTATGCTACTGGTATATAAGACTAAGTATCGTAACTGCACTCTTATTGCAAACAATGTCACTACCTGTTACTACTGTAACAACTGTCTTCTAGAAGCATCGTTATACAAGATTATTGGTCGCATCTCCCACTTGACCAATTTATTCTGTTCTAGTCTTTTTACCGTTATGAATGTCTGTTACTATTTATTTCTTTATTGTATTATACAATTTTCTTTCTACTAACAAAATAGTTTACTAACAATGGAGCTTTTCTCTCCGGGCCTCTGCTGAAAAAGGGTTTTATGCCCAGTCGGACTCTCCCAGTAAACAAATGCAAAATAAAATAAATAAATAAAATAAAGATGATTGGTGAAGATGTTGAATAGGTGGGGGCCAGGGATTGATCCTTGAGGGACACCTGTTTGGATAGGTAGGAAAGGGGAGTAAGCAGATTGTCATGTGACAGACTGGAGCCTATCTGATAGCTTCAGAACCAGTGAATAGTAGAGGGGGAGAGATTAAGGTCAGTAAGCTTAGTAAGTAGCTTGGAATGGGAGAGAGTATCGAAAGCTTTAGAGAGGTTAAGAAAGAGGTAAGAAACGAGGAGGTGTTTGTCCCTGGCTTCCTTTTCTTTATAGCCTCTCTGTAAAGGTTCCATTTTTAACTTCTCAATATCACTATTAAAGCTCTCCTGCTCACTATGCATTCTGGACATTCTGACTCCATGCTGCTTGATAATATTCTTATAAATGTGCCGCGGGTGCATACTATTTCTATGCAGGATGGTATTCCTGCGACATGCTTTCCTAAATTCACTAGCGACAAATTCACCTTTGCTGTTTTTAGTTATCTTAATGTCCAAAAATTTATAGATTCAAAAGAACGTTTCACTGTAAATCTCAGGAAGGTAGTAGTAGTATGCAATTAATGTACAAACTCATGTAAAGGTTCTTTACTGCTCTATAGCAAAAACAAGTAATCTGTGAACCGTTTGTAAAAACAGACACGTGAGGTGTGCACACTTTTATATAAATCTTGCTGATGATCCCAATATGCCAGTATGATGTTGGCATAGCTATTGGCACATGATGTCCTCATAGCTACACCTAATCATTGCCAGTAATATTTGCCTGCATACAAAAATGCATTATTTTCTAAAATTAACTCACCAAGTAAACTGATGGCATCAGTCTCCCTACTGCCCAAGCTACGATTATTATTAGATAATTTGATTATGTCAAAAGGCTTAGGTTCAGCCAATTGGAAGTTACAGTGCAAACTTCCTGAGCAGCATTGGATGGAATGAGTTACAGAATTATTAGCTAGTTACATTGTATTGAAATGGAATGGTCATGTGATCTTAAATCTTTTTTTTGATTTGTTGGCCTGTTTTTAAAAAAAAAAGTAATTATACTGTGCAATAATTTGTGTTGTTTCAATGGTATGAAGAAGCAGAATTTTTGTTGTGAGAGCGCTTACCAATAATAAAAAGTTTCAGCTGTGTATATGGTGTTGGCAATCTCGTTTTTAGTGATTTCACGTTTTTGGTTTGATATTTCTCACAGTTTCAATTGTTGTTGTTAAATGGAACAGTACTAGGTGAAACTATTTTGATTTAAATTATGGGAAACTTAAGTTGAAGAGAAGGTTTGACTGGAGGTAAGTTAGGATAGGGGAGGCATGGAAGGAGACAGGCTTGGGCAAGGGTGGGTTTGGAGCTGGTAGCAAGAAATTTCTCATTCCTGTAATGAAGATCCAGTTTCATGTTACTTAGTTTTTGATACAGTGTTGGATACAGATGTCAAATTTGAGTGGTCATAGATTATTGTACCCAGTAACTTAGTGTGAGGCTCAGCTTTGATGAGAGTGTTATCTAGTGAAGAAATAGTAAAGGTGGATTTAACGTGGTGGAGAGTTTTGGGGAGAAATAGTAGGAGCTTAGTGTTTTGGGGGTTGAGTATAAGTTGATGTTTTGTGAGCCATTTTTCCAAGATGAGAAAGAGTTTTGGGTGATAGAAAGAAGTTTAGAGATGTTGTCAGCACAAGAGATGAGAGTAGATTTATTGGCATACTATATGAGGGAAGAGGTGTTGCTCAGGCTAAAACTCACAACCCCAGCAGCTGACAACCTACCCTCAACATACTTAAAAATAGCAGATGAAGCCATCTACTATCCAGTTTCCCTACTAATTAACCATTCCATATCCGAGCAATGCATCCCCACTCTCTGGAAGATTGCTCACATCATACCCCTACACAAAGGAGGACCCTCCACCCACTTCTCTAACTAGTGACCCATAACAATCCTATCTCCTCTATCAAAAATCCTTGAAAGGTGTGTTTACACCCAAATACTTAACCATCTCCTAGACAATAAATTACTTACAAACACTCAGCATGGCTTTTGCCCCTACCATAGTACTACCACCGCCCTTATTAGCTTCACTAACACCATCAGTCAACTTAGAAATAAAGGTGAGCTAGTATCAGCAATCCCTTTAGACTTATCAAAAGCCTTTGATGCAGTGTCTCATAACAAACTGCTGACCGCCTTGTCCAAACTGAACGTAAGCTACTCTACTCTAGCCAGGTTTCAGAACTACCTCATAGATCGGCAATGAGCGGTACGGTGGAATAAAGCTCTTTCTCCATTACTACCAATGACTATGGGAGTGCCTCAAGGGTCTATTCTTGGCCCCCTCCTTTTAACCTGTTTATAAATAATCTCCATAATGCTACAACTCTAGCCACCCTTATACAGTATGCAGAAGACTCCACTGTCATATGTTCTGCCCCAACTCTACCTGAACTACAGAGCTTAACCCAAACATCCCTCAATGCTATTGAATTATGGTTGGCAGATGCCAATTAATCTTGAACCCAAATAAAACTAAACTCATGCCCTTCCACTCCACTAAATTGAAACCCCAATCCACTTACTTCAACATCACATCCAGTGATAAGACTTTAATTGAACCAGTACCATCCAATCAACTTCTCAGTGTTGTGATTGATCAAAATCTGAAGTAAAAACATATACATTGCCCAGACTGTAAAAAAAAGTACCCAAGAAAATAGCTACCTTATACAGATGCAAAAACTACCACAAACTCCAGAATTACCACAGCCAGAACTCATCTTCTGTCAACTTTAATATACGCCTCACCCAACCTTACCATCCTCTCCAAATCAGACGTAAGCAAGCTAGATGCCTGCTATAATAAGATAGCTAAATTTGCCACTAGCTGTCCTCCTAGAACTCATCACCATAAGGCCCTAAGACAACTATCTTGGTTAGAACTACCCCACCGACTCATTCTCACGCAACTCTCTACTGCCCACCAAATGTACTATAAATCCGATGAAACACCAGCTCTGCAAGGCCTCCTCAACTCCCATGTCCACTAGGATCCACTAATAAAGCTCTAATTGAAGTAACCAGGAGTAAAAATAGCCCAGGTGGCTCTCTATACTAATACTACATTGCTAAACTGTGGAAGGCCTTACCACTTGAAATTAGAACTATAACTAGCTTAAATAAACTTCAAGCATCACATTAAAGCTCACCTCACCAATTCATGGACTTGTACATGTACTGGGCATGGGTAGCTCAAACCATGGAACTAGCTGATTTTAAAATTTTAATTGCATATGTAATGAGCATTGAATTTAAGCCATATGACTAACTTATGTTGTTATTTTTCTTTCTCACTGTTAATATCTAGCAGATATTAAGTCTTCAGTTTGCTACGCTACCTGTATATAAGACTAAGTATCGTAACTGCACTCTTATTGTATACAATGTCACTACCTGCTACTACTGTAAGAACTGTCTTCTAGAAGCATTCTTAAATAAGATTATTGGTGTTGACTTCTACTTGACCAATTTATTCTGTTCTAGTCTTTTTACCGTTATGAATGTCTGTTACTATTTATTTCTTAATTGCATTATACAATTTTCTTTCTACTAACAAAATAGTTTGCTAACAATGGAGATTTTCTCCCCGGGCCTCCACTGAAAAAGGGTTTTATGCCCAGTCGGACTCTGCCGGTAAACAAATGTAAAATAAAATAAATAAATAAAATAAAGATGATTGGTGAAGATATTGAATAGGAGGGGCCAAGGATTGAGCCTTGAGGGACATCAGTTTGGATAGGTAGGAAAGGGGAGTAAGCAGATTGCCATCTGACAGACTGCAGCCTATTAGAGAGACAGCTTCAGAACCAGTGAATAGTAGAGTGGGAGAGATTAAGGTCAGTAAGCTTAGTAAGTAGCTTGGAATGGGAGACAATATCAAAAGCTTTAGAGAGATTAAGAAAGAGGTAAGACACAATGAGGTGTTTGTCCCTGGCTTCCTTTTCTTTATAGCCTCTCTGTAAAGGTTCAGTTTTTAACTTCTCAATATCACTATTAAAGCTCACCTGCTCACTACACATTCTGGACATTCTGACTCCATGCTTCTTGATAATATTCTTATAAATGTGCCGCGGGTGCATACTATTTCTATGCAGGATGGTATTCCTGCGACATGCTTTCCTAAATTCACTAGTGACAAATTCACCATTGCTGGTTTTAGTTATCTTAATGTCCAAAAATGTATAGACTCAAAAGAACTTTTCACTGTAAATCTCAGGAAGGTAGTAGTAGTATGCAATTAATGTATAAACTGATGTTCTTTACTCCCCCTCTATAGCAAAAACAGACACTTGAGGTGTGCACACGTCTGTAAATCATACTGATGATCCCAATATGCCAGCATGATGTTGGCATAGCTATTGGCACATGACGCCCTCATAGCTACACCTAATCATTGCCAATAATATTTGCCTGCATACAAAAATGCATTATTTTCTAAAATTAACTCAACAAGTAAACTGATGGCATCAGTCTCTCTACTGCCCAAGCTACGATTATTATTACATAATTTGATTCTGTCAAAAGACTTAGGCTCAGCCAATTGGAAGTTACAGTGCAAACTTCCGGAGCACCACTGGAGGGAATGAGTTACAGAATTATTAGCTAATTACACTGTATTGGAATGGAATGGTCATGTGATCTTAAATCATTTTTTTTTTATTTGTTGGCCTGTTTTTTAAAGAAAGTCATTATACTGTGTAATAATTTGTGTTGTTTCAATGGTCTGAAGAAGCAGCATTTTTGTTGTGAGAGCACTTACCAATAATAAAAAGTTTCAGCTGTGTATATGGTGTTGGCAATCTCGTTTTTAGTGATTTCACGTTTTTTGGTTTGCCACATCATTCTATCCATTCACCAGCTTTCTCTTGTTTGTTTAGTTAACACAGTAGATAATCAGTTGCAGCAGAGTGAAATATTTTGTACTATTCAAATTAATGGGAAATCTGTTGAGCTTAAAGTAGACACTGGATTCAGTTGCAATGTTATATCAGCACAAATGTTTGCTAAAGTAAAAGCTGGTGAGACACTTGATTCAGCAAAGTGTGCATAACTAGTTGCTTATGGTAGTGAAGAGATTCAAACTGTTGGCACAGTAGTTCTCACATGCCATTCTACTGGGAACATTTATGGCTTGCAATTTTACGTAGTCAGAAGATGTGCAGTCACTGTTAGGCCTCAAAGACAGTTTCATAATGGGACTGATTTAATTTAATAAAGAGGTGCACCATATAAGTCTGAATAACAGTGATAGTTTTTCACAGAATATTTTTGGTGAATATGCTGATATTTTCACAGACGAGCTTGGCATACTTCCAGTCATATACTCCATGAAACTGCATGAAGTTAAACCATGAAGTAAGCCCAGATGTCAGACCAGCAAGGAAGATTCCAGTAGCAATGCAAAGAAAAGTGAATGCAGAACATGACAAAATGGTGGTTAGGTGTCTACTTCATTAAAAGAACCAACTAAATGGGCATCCTTCATGGTCATAGCTCATAAGAAAATCTCAGATGATATTCAGATACGTATTGATCTTAGAAACTTAAACAAATCACTTAACCATCCTCATCATCTGATGTTCACAGTAGAAGAAGCTGGTCTCGTGTCAAATAGCACTATTTTTTCAGTCTTAGATGCAAAATGTCCCTTTTGGCAAATTTTGCTGGATCACACATCTTCGTTGTTAACCACTTTCAGTACAACATTTGGAAGATACAGATTCTTGAGAATGCCATTTGGGATAAATTCTGCCTTTTGCCAGTGAAGTATTTCAACATGCAATGTAGCAATTTTTTTCTGGTTATTCATGTGCTATCATAGTAGATGTTATTATTGTAGGGAGGAATGGAGAAGATGAACATGATAAAAATCTCAGGAAAGTTCTAGACTGTGGTTGTGAAGTAAATCTTAAACTGATTCCTCAGAAATGCAAATTCAAACTGAAAGAAGTTACTTATTTTGGTAATTTGTTAACCATTTCTGGCTTACAACCAGATCCGTCTAAGCAAGCAGCAATTCTTGAGATGCCAATTCCAGAAAATGTCACATCTTTATAAGGTTTTCTTGGTATGATCAACTATTTAGAAAAGTTCATCCCAGACCTGAGTGAGCTTTCAGCCCCCTTATGTGAGTTGATATGCAAAAATGTAAACTGGTCCTGGTTGGAAAAACACCAAAAAGCATTTGACATTCCGAAACAGAAAATTGCCAGTCCACCCACATTGAGATATTATGATGTTCATAAACATGTATCTCTTTAATGTGATGCTTCAAAGTATGGTCTTGGTACATGTCTTCAAGTAGGCATACCAGTAGCCTATGCATTAAGAAATTTAACCCAAACTGAAGTGCAGTATGCACAAATTGGAAAAGAGCTTTTGGCAGTAGTGTTCGCATGTTCATTGATTATATTTATGGAAAACCTGTTCAAACAGACACTGATCACTAACCTCTAGTGACAGTTCTGAAAAACCCAATACATACAGCCCATGCCTGCAATGCATAATGTTAAAACTGCAAAAGTACAATTTCAATATAGTCTATAATAAAGGCAAATATCTCTACCTTGCTGATATGTTGTTGAGAGTGCCAAGATAAATAACAGAACAGCATGATAATGAGAAAGCAGACTTTGAAGCCATGGAAGCCAGAAATCTTTCATCATCACATATTGACGAACTCAGAAATCACACAGCCTCAGACCCAATTCTCCAGAAGCTGCAACATTTTATCACTCAAGGATGGCCAGCACAACAAACTAGTCTGCCACTTGACATACAGAAGTATTTTCCTAAGCAGATGAGTTCATGATGGCAGATAAAATCATCATGAAAGGTCCTAAAGTGATAATTCCTACAGCATTATAACAGGAATATATCAAAATGTTGCATTGTGGTCACCCAGGTACAGATTCTACCAAAAGAAGGGCAAGAGGCATAGTACTTTGGCCTTCTATGTCAAAAGACATAGAGAAGGAAACTCTAGTATGTTCAGTTTGCAGTAGCACTAAAGTGCAGCAACTAAAAGAACCACTTCAGCTAAACCAGATTCCTGAATTACCATGGTCGATGGTTGATATTGATATTTTGAATGGAGTTGTTGGCATTACTTAGAGTTAGTAGATTCATTCAAATTGGTTTGAAATTCACATTTTTCCTAATTTAACATCTAGCACTGTCATTATGAAATTGCACAGACACTTTTCTGACCATGGTAGTTTGCACAAAGTCATTTCTAACAAGGGTACACAGTTTACAAGTCAGTAATTCAATAAATTTGCTGAGCCTTGCAACTTTGTCCATGTTACTAGTAGTCCAGTTCAATGAATTAGCTGAGCGTGCCACTCAAAGTGTAAAACATTTGATGGAGAAATCCAAAAGAGATAGTGCCAATCATTTTCTTAACTTACTCAATCTCTGAAACATTCCTTGAGATAACTTGCATGGTTCACCTGCTCAGATATTAATGTTCAGACAGACAAGAACAACTTTACGAATCAGTAAACAATTGTTAGTAGCAAATGTAAAAAACAACAGAATGGTCAAGGCTCAACTTTTGAGAAAACATCAGTTACAAAAGTTGTACTACGATAAGTCCAGCAAACCTGTTAGACCATTAAGACAAGGAGAAGTTGTGGGAATGCAACCATCTGATGGATATGACTGGGAGGGTATCATCAAAAATATTTGCGAAGAACTGACATCTTTTTTTTTTTTTTTGTATAAAATCTTTTTCTTTCTGTTTTTTTTTTTTTCTGTGAAAACAGATACAGTAAAATGTAACAATATTAATAGACAGGTAGTAATATGGCCATAGAATACATTGCTGAATAATAAAACATAAAAGCAAAACAGTAAGAACTATTTACACATAAGCCAAAATTCCATCATTGATTGAATAGACCAACTTCAAGCCGGAATAAGTTCAAAAGGGATTTCCAAAATTCTGTAAAGTGAGTGTGGGATTTCTCAGTGTAGGTTAAATACTTGTGAGCTAGTAGGTGTTTGGTGACTAATTGTTTGAAACCCTCCCATGTGAGTGATGCTCTATCCTTCCAATTTAATGTAATGTATTTAAGTAAAGAAACTAGTGTTATTAATATTCATGTTTGTAGTTTAATTTATGATATCATAATAGAGTTTAAAGTCTGGCAGCCCTAGTTTCCAAGATAAGGTGTAGAGTTTTTATTGCCTATTTTTTCTAGTTGGACTTTAAGTGAGCACCATAGCTTGTAGGTAAGCTTGCAGCTCCATAAGATGTGGAGTGGATCAGCCTTGTGATTATCACAACAGGAACAGAATGGAGAGGTGGTTGGGTATATTTTATTTATAATGATTGGAGTGAGATAGGCATTAAGAAGTATCATGAACTGTGTATATTTAAGTTTTTTAAGGGGAATAAGTTTGGAGGTAAGCTGGATCACTTGAGTTATACATTTGTTTGTGATTGAAGGCTCAGTTTCCTTCAAGTAACTAGAATAAATAACTTCTTTTTGCATTTTGATTGATAGAATAAATTTGCAAGAGTTAGATAAGATTTTTTTTGTTTGAGGATAGGAGGTTCCACATGGTTTTGCAGGTTTGGATGCCATTTGCCTTAATATCAGGATTGTCTATGATGTATTGGCTAAGGTCTCGAATTTGCCTTAAAATGATTGTACAGCTTTTAGGGAACTTTAATTGTGTTCTCATTTCAGTGATAATATTGTTCTGGAAGGAAAATATATCAGAGATGGTTAGTTTCTTGGGGAGGGGATAATTGTTTAGGTTAATAGTGTTGTTTTTCATTTTGAGATTGGGGTTAAGGGGAATAGGTTGTAGGGAAGTGAATGCATAATATAGGTTTAATGATTTTAACATCCTTTGTATGATAGTGATTTTATGTTTAATGATTGGATGTATTTTAAGATTCTTCAAATTTTTGTTGTAAATGAAAGGGAGGGCTCTGGGGTTTATGGATAGTATTTTGATATAGTTGTGTAATAGTCTGACCGAGGTTGGAGACCATTGTTGTGGTGAAGGAGTGTGGTCAGCTATTGTTATTAGTCTAGTACAGTTTTCAATATCATAGTATAGTTTAAAGTCTGGCAGCCCTAACCCTCCATAGTCTTTATGGTAGGTCAGTTTATTATAACTGATTCTGGCTGATTTGCGGAACCCAAATAAATTTGGAAATTGTGGAGTGAATGGTTTTGAAGAGTTTTAGGTAGAAGTCTGGACAGAAGATTCCTTTTGTTTGTGGCTATTTTAGCTAGGAATGGAAGTTGAAGTTTTGCCCATCTGCCCATATCATGCATGTTTGACCAAAGATTAATAATGTTATTTGTATATGATTGTTTAGGATCTTGGTGGAAGGATATTCCTAGATATTTTAATGAATGGTTAGTTTTAATACCAGCTGCTAAGAAGTATGTGGGAAGTTAACAGAAGGAGCTAATATGGAAGATATTTGTTTTTCTTTAGATTTAGTTTGCAATTCAAGAATGAAGAACTGAGGTCTTACATTATACAATCTGATGGAATGGATTTCAGAAGGAATCGAAGACACGTATTACTAGTCTCTGAACCAGTGACCAGATTGCTTGTGCCAGAGACTCTATTTCTCAGAGTGACTATACACTTCTTCGAATTCCAGAGGACAGTGTACTTTCTTCAACTAATCCCGATGTAATCCCAAAGTTCTAATTGTAAAAGAATCCCCAGGGACTGTCCCTGTTGCTAAACCTAGTCAAAGTTTTTATGTGACCAGATCGGGTAGAATTTCCAGACCCATTTTGAGATACACAGTGACTTGGACTTGAATTCATCTGTTGTTATATGATGATGTGACATCTAGCTTGCTAAAAATATCTTGTTCTCCTATTGCATGTTGAAAAATCAAAGAGGGCAGATGTAGCTCATTGTGCATATTGTACCTAGTCAGCCACTATAGCTAGATAGCATGTGCATAGAAGTTACTGAGCATGTGCAAGATCAGTGCCATTTTGTATAGTCAGTCAAAGTGAATGCAAGCATGAATGGCGATGCACATGTGAGTGTGTTTGAAGTAATCAATCAGTCTAGCTTAAATATAGGTTCCATTTACAGCTTCTGATGTGTTTGTGTACAATAAACAACTTGAGCCCATCACAGTGCTTCAGTGCCTCATCTGGTACATGAGACATGCAACACCTGCTACCCTAACCACATGCATTCTGTCAGATGACCAGTTAGCTATCCACCACAATATAAGGACTTATATTCAGAGTTACAAATCTATAAAATAATGTTAGCATGGGGAATAGCGACAGAACCCTTGTCTGAGTCTAGATATTCTGTATGAACCACATAACCACTATCTACTGCTTCATATACTTTTTCAAATAAATTAATGAGGTTAAAGAGTCAGAGAGGCAAAGAGGCAGAGAGTCAGAGAGGCAGAGAGGCAAAGAGGCTTTGATAAAGCCATGTTGATGAGAGTCCATGATTAAGAAATTTTAAATGTCCAGATTAATGAAGACTGAGCTAATGCATTCCAGAGCTTTACATATGAGGCTAGTGAGACTAATGAGTCTATAGTTATCAGGGTCCATGGTTGGGCCACCGTTGTGTAATGGTATTATGTTATGTTTTTTTCCAGGCATCAGGAATGCAACCAGTGCAGAGGCTTAGATTAAAGAATTAAGTAGGTAATCAGAAAGGCCATACTTAGCACTAATAATCAGGTAACCTTAGTTTTGGAAAGGACTGAGAGGACTTGTTCCATAGTACTTATATGGAGTGGCTTGGGTTGTGGAATGTGTGGGACAGCTACAATTGTGGGGGAGTATGCTTTGCACTAAATGTGTTAACTAAGATATTAGCTTTTTCCTTTGGGTAAGGGAGTGGACTAGCTTCAAACAATCTTGGTTGTTTTTTCTGAACTTTCTGACACAGTAAAATAAGATTTGCCTTTATTTTTGGATTTAGTGCACATTTAAAGTTTATAATCAGCTTCAAGCTTCCTAATGAGTCCCTTAAATGCTTTATTAGTTTGCTTAAGTGTACTATTAAGGTAGGTAGAATTAGACCAAGCAGTTTCTTTCTCTTGCTATACAATTTATTTATATAGGTATTCCATCACGAGGGGGTTGTTTTTAAACTTCTCATTATATTTGTTCAGATATGGACTGCCTTATCAATACAACAATTTAAGTGGAAGTAGAAGCCAGAGGCATAAAGAGTAGCTTTAGCAATTGGATCCTTCAGAGGAGGATTACAGCAGAATTTATTCAAGCCATCAAATAACTTAAGGACATTTCCTTTTGAGAAGTAGCTAAACACAAAGGGATATTTACAGGGGAAGCAGGACCCGTTTTAATGGAAAAGGTCACTAAATTATGGACCAAATTAACAAACCATGATGATTGATATGGAGCTGTGCAAGAAGTGGATATATTTGTGAGGACCAGATCCAGACTATTGGGGTCCCCTAGTAGGATGGTTAATTATTTGTGAAAGAGAGTTAGCATTTATAATGTCAAGGAAATGCTGGGCATACTGACCATTGGCAGTGTAGGTGAGGCAGTTTATTGATGGACAGTTAAAGTCCCGCGGTAGAAAGGTCTTGGATGTAATAGGACTTTCAGCTAATGTGTTAACATAACAATCCTGCTCAGAAGGAGACATGGAGGGAATGCGATAGCGATGAAGTGCTACTTAATCTTGTTTAGGATGATTTGAACTTCTAGGAGATCACATGGGTGCCCCAAGGAATCTGTCATGATGTGATGATATTCCTAACAAACACTGATCCCCGCTTCACAAATGGCAGTGGGACTGAAGACGTGACAGGCATTAGACCCAGGAATAGATGGAGCATTTTCATGGTTCTGAAATGATGTTTCTGTAACAATACATATATGAATGTGTTCACAGTGGTGCAGTGGTTAACATTGTCACCTCACAGCAAGAGGTTCTCCGGTTCGATTCTCGGCTGGGGTGCCTTCTGTGTGGAGTTTGTATGTTCTCCCTGTGTTCGCGTGGGTTTCCTCCGGGTACTCCGGTTTCCTCCCACATTCCAAAGACATGCATCTGGAGCATTTCTCCCCCGGGCCTCTGCTGAAAACAGGCTCTGTGGAACCTAGTCGGACATTCCCGGTCAACAAATGTTAAATAAATAAATAAATAAGTTGCAGGACAGCCTCAAGTTTGAGCATTTTTTGTTAAGACTCCTGGCATTAAATAGAGCCAAATTAATGGTGTTCCAAATTAGATAGTACAAGACTGGAATGTCCATCCAATGGACTCTGACTAAAAAACAGACACTATGGGGGCAGCAAAGGCTTTAGACAGAATACAAAAGCCTCAGTAAAAGAGGTGAAGGCCATCCCTGGCAAAGCAGGAAGACTTGTCAGCCATCTCATCCCAAGCTGACACATACTAGATCCTCCTAGAATGACACCACCTACATAGCCAATTATTACAGCCGATTATCCTGCCTTTGAATCTCAGCATCATTCTGGGTGATGGGAAGTACCAGTCAGAGCCAGTGTCTTTCCTGCCTCGGACACAAGCAGGGCAAATTCAGCCATCTCCTTCTGCGTGCCTCTCCTCTATATGCACACACGGCCTCATATCGTCTGGTAAACTGCACTGCCAGACTGCTTTCTGAGCTGCTGCACTTCCTGATTAGCCTATATTTAGCTTAATTAAGATGAGGCTTTACCTCAGGATAGCTAAATATGTCATCCGTTGCGATGACATCAGAAACCTCTGTTCCGTGTCCCAGTCTGAGTTGTGTGTGCTTTATAGATTAAGTAACTCAAGATGTGCAGGTTTGTATAAACCAAAATATATTTCTGAATATGGCCTAAACTTTAAACAATTAAAATTCATGAAAAGCTCATGAGAAAATATACTTTGGAAAAAAAAAAAATATATATATATATATATATATATATATATATATATATATATATATATATATATATACATATATTTGGATTCACTTTAGAAGCTCGAATTACTGAAATGTTGAATTTCAGTATTTCAAACCCATAAAGTGGAATCCCGACAAGAGCAAAAGCTCAGAAACGCGAAATTCAAAACCTTGAATAACGGAGGTTTTGAATTTCGCGCTTCTGAGTTTCCGCTGTGGTTATGGATTCAGGTAAGAGTGTGTGTGTGTGTGTGTGTGTGTGTGTGTGTGTGTGTGTGTGTGTGTGTGTGTGTGTGTGTTAAGGGGTTTGGTAGGGGCTGTGGTGTGTGTTAGTGTGTTTTCTTGCTGTGATGTGTGTGTGTGAGCAGAATGTAGCTTGTGTGTTGGTGTTGTGTGTGTGTTTGTGTGTAGTGAGACCTCAGAGTTAGAATATTTAAGTAGGGAGGTGCAGAGGGGCCTGCCCCCCCTTCTTTTATGTAGTAGAGAGCTTGTATTTGTGTGTGGGGAGGATGGTGTGTGTGTGTGTGTGTGTGTGCAGTAGCAGAGCGAAATTCAAAATCTCCTCTGTGTGAGAGTTTGAATTTCGCACTTCTGAGTTTTCAGTGTTTCAAAAATTCGAAGTTATAGCTTTGAAATACTGAATTTTTATATTTCTGTATTTCGAGTATATAAACTGAATCCATATATATAATATATATATATATATATATATATATATATATATATATATATATATATATATATATGTGTGTCCCATTCAAAATCCTGAAAGCTCAAAATCCTGAATCTCAAAATCCCGAACACAAAATCCTGAAAGCTCAAAATCCTGAAAACACAAAATCCTGAAACTCAAAATCCTGAAAACACAAATAATGCTAATATGCCAATACAAAGACACTAATATCTACTGACTGACCTTAACCCTAACCCTAACCCTAAGGTCCGTCACTATCGCACACTCACCTGACCCGCGCCCTAACCCTAACTCACTTAAACCGCCCCTAACCCTACTTTTTGTCACTATTGCATACATGCCTAACCTGCGCCCTAACCCTAACTCACTTAAACCGCCCCTAACCCTAGCATAAAACCAACCGCACACTTACCTGAACCCAACGCATGACCTAACACCACAGGGCTAACAATAGCAAAGCCACAATGACGTCAGTATGTCTATTTTGTGTTTTCAGGATTTTGAGTTTCAGGATTTTGTGTTTTCAGGATTTTGAGCTTTCAGGATTTTGTGTTCGGGATTTTGAGATTCAGGATTTTGAGCTTTCAGGATTTTGAATTTAAAATCCTGAAAGCTCAAAATCCTGAATCTCAAAATCCCGAACACAAAATCCTGAAAGCTCAAAATCCTGAAAACTCATAATCATTAATCTCATAATACTGAAAAACATACAGGACACCAACACAGACTATATTGTAGCTACACTACACTGCACATACACTACTATCTATCCACTTACCCTAACCCAGACCCTAACCCTAAGGTCCGTCACTATCGCACACTCACCTCACCTGTGCCCTAACCCTAACTCACTTAACCCGCCCCTAACCCCAAATTCTGTCACTATCGCACAATCACCTCACCCACACCCTAACCCTAACTCACTTAACCCACCCCTAACCCTAACATCCATCGCACACTCACCTCACCTGTGCCCTAACCCTAACTCACTTAACCGCCCCTAACCCCAAATTCTGTCACTATCGCACAATCACCTCACCCGCACCCTAACCCTAACTCACTTAACCCGCCCCTAACCCTAACATACATCACAATCGCACACTTACCTGACCTGCTCCCTACCCCAAATGTCCGCACAATCACACATCAGTGTTGGTGTCCTGTATGTTTTTCAGTATTATGAGATTCAGGATTATGAGTTTTCAGGATTTTGAGCTTTCAGGATTTTGTGTTCAGGATTTTGAGATTCAGGATTTTGAGCTTTCAGGATTTTAAAGGTGACCCATATATATATATATATATATATATATATATATATATAAAATTAGAAATTCTTAAAAAAAACATAAAAGCATCTGTTAAGCTACTAGATCCTTTTGTTACACTGAAGGCTGTTCTTAGTTGTTGTTGTTGTCTTTCGGCTTTTCCCGGTTAGGGGTCGCCATAGCGGAACTCCGGTCTGCTAATGATTGGCAGTAGATTTTCACCAACGCTGAGGTGCCAGCTCAACATCCAACCTTCAACGAAGGCACACCCATTTACGCATGTCTTTCGAATGCCCACCCAACCGCGGGGAGGACATGCAGACTCCACACAGAAGGCACTCTCCACACTCCGGCCGAGAATCGAATGGGAGAACCTCTTGCTGTGAGACAACAATGCCGCTGCACCACCGCAAAGGCTGTTCTTAGTAAATTCATTAAATAACAGCTCCATCTAGATAACAAAAGTGTTTTTCCAGTGACTTTCCACTGTTTCACCTACTTTTATAAGTTTCCTTACATTAAAGTACATTTATTGGTTGGTTTTCTAGTCTGTGTAAACTTGCTGAAGGCAGTAAAAGTTATATGATGGAAGGGAATAAGCTGGCGCTATGTTAGGGGTAGACATTACTGACTGACCTCCACCTCCAGTTACATTCATATTGGTTCTTTTACTTTTACTACTCATTTTAAACACTGATGGCATCCACTTCTTGGGTCTTCTAAAGACTTCAAGGGGAACAGAATAACATGTACCGAGTGAGGTTTAGTTCTTGTTTTTCAAGTTTCATCTCCACAAAATACACAGATCACGAGACACAATTACTGCACTCAGTACATTTTTGATGCTTTAATAGTTTATTTCTTATTTAATCAAATTTTAATACTTTTTTCTATGGATTCTTCAGTTAAACTTGATGGCTTTGTGTCTGAACAGTCACCTGGCTATATAACGCATCTGTTTACATCTCTTTCTGGTTAATCTGTTTTCTCGCTATGTAACACATCTGTTTGCATCTCTTTCTGTTTAATCTAAGTGTTTTCTCGCTATGTAAGGTATCTCTTTGCACCTCTTTCTGGTTAATCTAAGTGTTTTCTCGCTATGTAACGCATCTGTTTGCATCTCTTTCTGGTTAATCTAAGTGTTTTCTCGCTATGTAACGCATCTGTTTGCATCTCTTTCTGGTTAATCTAAGTGTTTTCTTGCTATGTAAAGCATCTGTTTGCATCTCTTTCTGGTTAATCTAAGTGTTTTCTTGCTATGTAATGCATCTGTTTGCATCTCTTTCTGGTTAATCTAAGTGTTTTCTCGCTATGTAATGCATCTGTTTGCATCTCTTTCTGGTTAATCTAAGTGTTTTCTCGCTATGTAAAGCATCTGTTTGCATCTCTTTCTGGTTAATCTAAGTGTTTTCTGGCTATGTAATGCATCTGTTTGCATCTCTTTCTGGTTAATCTAAGTGTTTTCTCGTTAAGTAACACATCTGTTTGCATCTCTTTCTGGTTAATCTGTGTGTTTTATCGCTATGTAAAGCATCTGTTTGCATCTCTTTCTGGTTAATCTAAGTGTTTTCTTGCTACGTAATGCATCTGTTTGCATCTCTTTCTGGTTAATCTAAGTGTTTTCTTGCTATGTAAAGCATCTGTTTGCATCTCTTTCTGGTTAATCTAAGTGTTTTCTCGCTATGTAAAGCATCTGTTTGCATCTCTTTCTGGTTAATCTAAGTGTTTTCTCGCTATGTAACGCATCTGTTTGCATCTCTTTCTGGTTAATCTAAGTGTTTTCTCGCTATGTAATGCATCTGTTTGCATCTCTTTCTGGTTAATCTAAGTGTTTTCTCGCTATGTAAAGCATCTGTTTGCATCTCTTTCTGGTTAATCTAAGTGTTTTCTCGCTATGTAAAGCATCTGTTTGCATCTCTTTCTGGTTAATCTAAGTGTTTTCTCTATGTAAAGCATCTGTTTGCATCTCTTTCTGGTTAATCTAAGTGTTTCCTCGGAGCTTTAGCAATGTTCATACTTATTTTTGCATTAAACTGCAGCTTAGGTAAAATATTTAATATTGTCCCATTTACATGTTCTTGTGTAGCTATTAGATACTCCATTTTGTTATACTGAGCGTTCTCCTTTGTACATTCATCAGATAATAGCTCTGTGTAGCTAACAAAAGTGTTTTTCCATTGACATTCTACTGTTCTCCTATATTTACAACTTTTCTTACATCAAAGTATATTCTTAGTTTTTCTAGTCTAAGGGTAAACATACTGAGGGCAGCAGTGGTTAGTCAGTGGTAGGGAGAAATGTGCTACATTCACAGAGCTAGACATCACTGACCGACCTCCATCTTCATCCTTATTGGTTCTTTCACTTTTACCACTCAGCTCTAAACGAGTATGATGGGGATTTGCACTGCACTACATTGCATAACTTTATTCTAAATACGCAGATGCTTTTACATTCAAATTCTCTCTTAGGAACCTTAGTTAAATCCTCCTACCAGTTATAGCTCTACAAACCACAGAACTTACTGCCTTGACCTCAACACCCCTCTTCAAGAAACATTTAAAGACCCACCTCAAATCACATTGGCTCTGCCCTTGCTCTTCCCCTGACTGACTCTCTTTCTCTACTTCGACATCTTTCCACCTCTTTTCCAAACACCTCTATCTGCACTGTACAAACCCATCATATAGATAAGCAGTACTTCTCCTTCTCTCACTCTGCCTTGTCTCCATCTAGCTGATACCACCTCCCACCACCTCAATTTCTTTTTTCCCTTGACTCTATTCAGCTTGTGACTTCCTCTTTCTTATGATTTTACCTATTACAACTACTTACTTTGCTTATGTTTTACACCCTATCACCTCTAAGATGCTTAAAAAAAAAATTTTTTTTTCTTTTTTCTGTATTATAATACTGCTCATATTGCTGTGTGTTTTTGTTACACTAATTGCTTTTCTGTTGTTCTGTATTCTAATTAGTTACTAACTCCTGCTTAGTAGTTTTAGTTAAACTCTTGTACATATTTTTTTCGTAAGTTTGTTACCATAGACTGTTATAGTGGAGCTTTTCTCCTCGGGCCTCTACTGAAAATGGACATGTATCCAGTTAGACTAGCCCGGTCAACAAATGTAAAATAAATAATAAATAAAAATAAGGTAAGCAATGGTACATTGTTGCATGCCAAAAGGGATCTCATAGGCAGTCTAGACAAATTATTTTGCTACCTTCCTGGTGCTATGCTCAAACAAATGTTTTCTATCCATGCTTATTAGTATATGTCAAATCAATGCCTTAGCTGTGCACCAAAAGCCCCCTCTCTCAGCAGTTGCATAGATACTCCTGTATCGACAGGCTCAACACATAAATTCTTCTTCAGACAGATAACACTCTAGGAAAACCAACTCCAAACCTCCTAGATGCATAACTCCCACCCACGCATGCACACATTTTTTCAGCAAACATTAATGAGCATCTGGAGTTGAACATTTGCACTTCCATTTGTCTCTGGAGTCAGTTTGGTTGAAATAGGTATTCTGAGACAATGTAGAACTGGTCTCAGGTGTATTAACTACCGTTTACTGCTTAAACAAAATGACATGGTGTGTGAGAGATGTATTTATGTAATGTTATTGAAGTCAAAGCTTTCATACGTAGCCACTAGAAATAACAAACAGGTTGTCAGTACCACACAATACCACACTAAATCAATCACAGACAGCTCTGACTAAACACATATATGCACATATGCTACATATACTGACGCTCTTAAAAGTAACCTACTCAAGGTACAAAGGCTTCCTAAATTTAACTTAAGAAGCAAGTACCCCCAGCTTACTTCTCAACCTCTTATCACAAGAAATTTGGACAAAGCCTAAAATAATGGGGGGTCAAAGGTCAAAAAATATGGACAGAGTTTAATAAAATCCTCTTACAAACTCAGAAAGTTGCTACACTAACGGGTTTTATGTTAGCATATATTTTCAGAAGGCTATGAAGTCTGAAACTCAAATGTTTATCATTATTTACTTACTTCAGTCTTCAGTGATTTGCTGGCAAATCACAAATTTTATGAGGAACAGACCAAAAATATGTGGAAACACTCTAGACAATTGGGAGGTATGACCTCCAGTAATCTACACAAACTCACAACACAGATAGCACCCATCATAAAACATTTATCTATAAGTCACATTGATTCGGTTCAAAAGCCCATAAGACAAACCTCATCACAGTCCAATATTGTAGTCAGAGATGACTCCATTGTGAGACACACTGATGTATCACTTATCATGTTGTACAAGGGCAAGGTGACGGTCAGTGGCCTTATCAGATTCACATCACACATGCACTCAAGTCATCACTTGAAGCACACATACGATACATTCATTGTACTTGTGGGAGTAAATGACTTGAGACATGCCTCTACGGACTGTATGAAGGGAGAGACATGATGTAGCTCTCGGAATATTTGTCTGAGGTAGGTAAGAAAGGACTCATGTTTGGTATTCTGCCACCACCAACAATGATGTCATAATATGAAAAAAATAATTGACCAGCGGTGGGCTTAGTTTAGTGTCATTCAAAGGGGGTGCAATATATATTAGCCTGGGAAGAGATAGTAGACAGTCCTAACTTTTTTGTCAGGATGGCCTTCACCTTTATGCCCAAAGCTTCTATATATTGCCAAAACCAACTGCACCCCCATATCGCCTTGTTTAAGAACTATAATTTCTCTAAAGCTTCCAACCTCACTAAGTAAAATCTATTCAGCATTAACGTATTGCTGCTCAATGCTAGGAGCCTAAACAAAAAAAGTGTACCCTGCAGGTTGACTTACCCTGAAGCATGATGATATATGCATTATACCCTGCAGCTTGACTTACCCTGAACAATGATGATATATGCTTCCTCACAGAGACTGGTTTCAAGACCAGTCAAAGCACTGAAGAAGTGCAGGGCTTCAATGCCTATCACTCATTTATTCTCACTGCATTAGATGAATACACTAAAGGCAGTGGTGCCTATCTTCTTAACAAATCTCACCTTCTTGCTCCTTAGATAAGATACTGATCTGGAACTCTTCCACATCTAACTTACTATGAAGAAAATTCCTTATTACATTGTAGTTAACTACAGGGGCCCTTTGTCATTACCTGCTACCTAACCAGTATGAAGTTTCTCTGTATTACTTCATGCACCATTCTCTTAGGAGACATCAACTATCCCTTCATAATCGCGGAAACTTATACATTCTCAAACTTTATGCCCAGAGATTTCTAAACTTCATCAGTATAAACTCTTTGGATCAGTTAGTTAAACCCTCAAACAGGGGCGATAAAATCCTGGACATGGACCTTACCAATATGAGGCAGCTCTAGTCCCCACAGTTTTAGCCTGTCCCCTGGTCAAATAGGACCACATGTCAGTCACATTCACTGTGAGATTGAATCCTGAAGCACCCACCAATACCTCAGAAAGCAAAGACTATGTGAAGGCCAGTTTACTAAAACTGAGTGATGGCCTGGATAATTTGTAAATCCTAACACTTCGGCAACCCCAGTGTTTTTGCAGAACTCTTTGTTTCCAAATTCTATGTACATGTAAATAGCTGCATAGTTGCTTCTTACCCCTGAGAAATAAATTCAGCGTCAACTTCAATTATAAACACATGTGGTGGAACCCTAATATAATCTGCCTCTATAATAAAAGAAAAAAAAAATCATTGCATGCAAAAATAAATCTTACTTTCAAGAAGCCGTAAATGCTCCTACTAAACTAAACAATGAATTGTGGTCCCTAACTAAATTAACCAAAGCTAAATATGAGGTAAAAATAGCCACTCAGGAGAAAGACAACAACAAGGCCTTATTTAACTAGGTTAGAAACATCTGAAACAATGCGTAGCACTTTGCAGACCTAATAGGAAATGATGCAACCTACTCAGGTGCAGAGAACGTAGCCACCATCTACTAGCAGGTAAATTTAGCTAACCTTTGCATCCCTCTCCCCCTAATATTCTTAGGTTGCCTGCCTGCATCTATGCCCCCAGTCTTCTAAGCACAGTACTCAAGGCACTATCCAAGGCCAAAGTCAAAAAGTTTGCAGGAGAATTCCAAATGAGGGCCCGAGTCCGAAGGAATTAACAGTTTATTCTGCCACTGCAAATGAAAATAATGAAACACGCGTGTAAAGCATCGAAACGCATAAACGCTATGACAGGTAGTAATACGTTTTTGTACAAACTTCATCAGATGTGAAATACCCCTGAACTAAAAGACATGAGCTTATATACGTGGCTAAGAATCTTTGACCAATGTCTGACAAAATATCCAAGGCCACAAACTCAGCTTTTATGGAACAAGATAACATACAAGGATGGCTACTGTCTAGACTGAAACAAGACCTGTCAGACCCCTACATAAATTATTAACTTTCAGCCTGTAAACAGGCTATGCGCTGGATGAATAGAGGACAGCAACAGTCCTCCTCATGCACAAGGGTGGGGCATTAGCTGACCCAGGAAATTAAAGGCAGATAAGTCTAATAAACCTCATCTGTAAGGCTAAGGAAAGGATCATCATGGAATTCATAAACAAGAATATAGGTAATCCACAAACCCTTGACTCAAGCCATTTCAGTTTTGCCAAGGGCAGATCCTGACTACTTGTCCTGATAGACGTCCTTAAGAAGATCACTGAAATAATGGATGAGGGAAAATCAGTGCAGACTGCATACCTAGAGCTTGCTAAGGCATTTGATACTATTCCACATTCAGGTACTTTTCATAGACTCTTCCTGCTAACTCTTACTCCCTATGCAACTTTGTGGATAGCAAACTGGTTCACAAATAGAACCCAGCAAATTAGGGTGATTGGCTCCACATTCTCCAAAAGACCTGCCACTTGTGGTTTACCCCAGGGGTCTGTCCTAGGGCCACTCCTCTTTGGCATTTACTTCTCAGAGATCAAACACAACATTATTGGCTTGTTGCTGATGATTACAAACTAGACGCCATTATTAACGCTGCAGAGGTCACCAAGATCATTCAAGAGGGCCCTTCCCAGGCAAAAGGGGGTGTCAAAACAATTAACTAAAGCCAAATAGCAAAAAAATGTTTAAAAGTATCTTTGGCAAGCACACTGTCCACTGCAAATATTACATTGATAACACACCTCTGAAAATAGATGCAGCAGTGAGGGACTTGAAAACCTATGTAGACAGTAAACTGACCTTCAATAACCAAACATGCCTTATTGTAAAAGAGAGACTATTTTCACTGGGCAGTTTATTAGTAAGGGTATAACATCCAGGTCCAGGAATGTGGTCATTCCATTGTATTTAGCAGTTATTAGGCTGATTGTTGAGTATGCTGACCCTTCAGTATGTACAAGTCCAAATACCTAATACTGCATGAATGCCCACAGCATTTTCTCAGCAAGAAATATGGGGCTGAAATCATAACTACATTGATTGTCTCAGAACACTTTCTCTGTATTCTCGGTAACATACATATTGTTGACGGGTGATCTCTGCCTCACATACAAAGCCTTAACAGACCCTGTCCTATAATTCCTACTACACATGTGTAACTCCATTGGTAGTATAAACACCTGGTCAAGAGATTGTAATCTCTTCTGCAACAGGAATAGTACATGTTGGTGGGATAGAAATGTCACAGAGAATTCCATTTCTTTGGAATCATTATCCACTCCACATAAAACAAAATGCTTCTCTTATTCGATTATAATCTAGATGAATTGATGAAAAAACATACACTCATCCCTGGAGTAGTATCCTTGTCCCTTATGGAAAGGGGTAATATGTATATGTTCCACTGCTGCAGGACATTTGTTATTTAAATTATAAGGGCAAAAAAAATGTTGGGAATGCATGGTAGGTTTCTAAAGATCGTCTAGGGTCAATAGCTAAGTAAGAACCTATGAACTTAGGAAGAAAAACAACTAGCAATGTTAAGTTTGGATGCTGAGAAATATTTTGATAGGGGTGACTGTATATATCTAATTGGAGTATTGAAAAAATCTGGTTTGCTCAATAATTTTGCAAGATTACTGTTTGGAATTTATGCAGGCACAGAGGCAAGCATAAACTCCCAATTTGGTCTTTCTTGACCCTTTGAGATAACAAGAGAGATAAGGCAGGGATGTCCCATTACCTGTAACTGTTTGTTGTGTATATAGGAATGACAATGAAGGTTAGGGCCTTAAATTTAGTTTAAGAAGCTCCTCCCTGTCTTATCTTATCTGCTCATCTTACTGGTTACTGACAGAAGAACCTGGGAAGGCCCTCCCCTTAGATGGTGCATTTTGAAATTGCCTTGAAGTGTGTGTTCCTCACTGCTGGCTTGTCTGCCTTAGAATCACCTTGCAATTACTTGTACCTAGTGTTTCTGGTACCATTTCAATTGTGGCTAAGACTGGCACCACAATTCTAGTGGAAGTAGAAAGGTAGCATGGTCTGTCCAATTTGGAAAACACACAGGGAGGGTTAAAATGAGAATTACTTACCGTAGCTAGTTATTAACCTTTCACTTTTGGGTAACCAAAGTGTGCATTTCCATTAAGAATATTGGGACTGCTATTTCAGTGGTAATATAAAGGTAGCCTGGTCAGTCTGAGTTGTGAAACATACAGAGATGCTTAAAGTGAGAATTACTTGTTGCAGTTAGTTATTTGATTTGTTTCCAAAACCTTTTCAATTTTGACTAATTAAACTGTACTTTTATATTAGGAAGGCTAAGAATGCAATTCAAATTGATGCAAACAGGTTGCCTGGTTTGTCTGAACTGCAAAACACACAAGGGAGATTAAAGTGACAATTACCTGTTGTAGCTAGGTGGTACAATTTCACTTTTGGCCAATCAAAGTGAGTTTTTACATTTAGAAGACTGGGGTTGTTATTTATTTATTTCAGTAGTAAGTAGCCTGGTCAGACTGAGCTGGAAAACACAGAGAGAGACTTAATGTGAGATTGTTTCATCAGCCAGATGGCTTTTTTAGGGACTTAGTTGGATGTTAATCTGAAATTGACTGCTACTTAGGATCATGGGAGATTAATAGGCTATAGACCAGGGGTCATTTGAAGCCTAGCCATTTCAACCCAATGTAATAATATAGTTAATCTAGTCAATAACCAGGACTGTATTTATTAATGACTGTCCATGTCGAGGAGGGTTGTGGGCACTATCCCAGTAAGAATTTACAGTGCTCCATCCACTCATCCAGGTTCCTCTTGAACAGTGTCATAGAGGCACTTTGTTTCACATGAACAGGTAGCCTATTTCAAAGACATGGCAGCCGCTGGGAGACAAATCTGTCCCTCCAGCATGTCCTATTCAAATTCATGCAGTGGGTAGCTCTAGTCTTGTTTGATTTACAGATATGCAGCAAGTTCATTAAGTTTGAGTCTGAGATTGCTCTGATAGCCAGGCATAAGTCTCCCCTAAGAAGTATATATGATAATAAGTATCATGATAGGGACTTTAGTCAGTCTGTGTAAAGCATGTATTGGACTCCCTTGATCTTCTTAGTTAGAAACCTCTGAGGTCTCTCCAATTGCTGCAGGTGCTTTGCATGGTACATGGCTGAAAGGGGCATTATACTCAATTATGGGCTTGATTTGCACCAAGTATAGAGGGGTTATAACCTCCTTTGCTCTAGAGGTAATGGCTTTACTAATCAAGTGTGCTACATAGAAATCCTTCCTTACTACAGCTGAGACATGGTGGTCAAAGTTGAGGTCACAGTCGAGATCTCAGATCTCTTACCATTTATTAGGTACATAGGGTATCGTTATTAATTTGACAGTGTGAAGGGACATTGTTTTTACCAAAAGGAATGATGATGCATTTCTTTGCATTCAGTTTGAGACCATGACTAAGACACCAGTCAGTGGTCTGCGTAAGTCCCCCCTGAAGTATACTGACATCATTTATGGATTCAATAATTACACCCAGTTTGTAGTTGTCCTCAAACTTGGTCAGCCACAACCCCTTCATTTTGGCCTGAACTTCTGAAAAGTATATACCAAATAGAAGGGGGCCCACTGACCCCTGTGGCACCCACTAGTGACAGGTCTGCTGGTTGATGTGGAGTCACTCACTTTGATAGTGTGTGACTAGTTTGTGAGCCAATTGGCAACCCATCTTACATCAAAGGGGTTTACATTCAGTTTGCTAAGTTTGCTGGTATTGCCTGAGTGTGGTATTGTGTTAAAAGACTTTGCCAAGTCAAGGTATGCTGTGTGCATAGATTTGCCCTCATCAATGTCCCTAGTCACATTTTAATAGGTTCATCGGTTCATAGGTCTTTACTAGGCTAATGACCACAAGGCCTTTTAAACCTAGCCATGCATCCCAAATCTCTGACAAGTTCTAATATCCTTGATAAATGCAAGCATAGGTCTGGGAGATGAACCATTTACAGGTTATCTCTGTCCATTAGAGACATAGGTGCCAAACCAGGGAGGAATTTCCCATTTCCCATCCAGATAGCCTAGTACCTACCTCTGAACCTATGAACCTAATTGTCCAAGATGCATTTGAATTGTGTTAGGGAGGAACTCTGCTTCACATGGATGAGGAGCCTGTTTCACAGATGGGGTAGTATTTGAGATACATACCTATCTCTCCAGCAGGTCCTATTTATATCACAGGTAAGGTTTAAATCTTTAGAATGGGCAATTCTGGTGCTGTTTGATTTGTGGACATACAGGAGGTCTATCAGAGTGGGGTCTGACAATGCCCTTTATGCCAGGCATAGATCTCCCCTCAAAAGCCTGTAAGAGACAGAATACAGGGATAGTTCCTTGAGGCAGTCTGCATACGACATATTACTTATGCCCTGTATTACTTTAGTGAGGAACCTCTGTGGACATTCTACTTGTAGGATATGCCTGGTTAGGTACATACCAAAGGCGGCATTGTAGTCAATGATAGGTCTGATGAATGCCGAATACAGTGGAACAATGACTTCCTTGGACTTTGATGCCATACCTTTGTTTATAAGTTGCCCAACAGCGAATTATTTCCTCACCACTGTAGACACGTGATGATCAAAGCTAGATTACTAGCTATGTGCGTGTCCCTAAGTCCCTGACTACTGGATCAACTCTAAGGGGTGTGTTGTCAATATGATAATTGCCAGGGATGGATAACTTCCCAAAGGATACTATTATGCATTTCTTGGCATTTAGCTTTAGTCCATGTCTCTGACACCAGTTGTTTGTCTGTGTCAGCCCCTCCTTGAGAACATTTGTGTCAGTGTGAGATTCAGTGACAGCTCCTAATTTGCAATCATCTGTAAGTGTAGTCAGCCGGAGAGCACTGACATTGGCCCTTAACTTCTGAGAAGTAAATGCCAAAAAGGAGCGGTCCAAGAACTGATCCCTGAGGGACTGCACTTGTGACTGGCCTCTTTGTAGAGGTGGACTCGCCAATTCTAACTTCCTGGTCCTGTCTGTGAGCCAGTAGGCTATCCACTGGGTGATATATGGGTTTGTAACCTCTTGAGTTTGTCAACAATACACGAGTGGGGCATTGTGTCAAATGCCTTGGCCAGGTCAAGGTAGGCAGTGTGACTGACTATGCCCTCATCCATTGCTTTGGTTACCTTCACAAAGAAGTCCACCAGGCTGAGAAAGCATGATTTGCCCTTGATGAAACCAAACTGGGTAGGGTCCAGTGTCTGGAGGTTTACTATATCTTTATTGATCATCTTTATGATAATTTTTTCCATGGCCTTAAATATGACACTAGTGAGACTTATGGGTCTGCAGTTTCCAGGGTCGGTAGATGGCCCACCTTTGTGCAGAGGGATGATTGTTGCTTTCCTGCATTCATGAGGCATGAAGCCTGTTTGGAGGCTACAGTTAAACAGTAATTCCAGAGGTCCTGATAGTTCATGTTTCATGCTATTTAGAAGGCATCCTGGGATATTGTCTGGGACCATTAATGCAGTGTTCTTCGTCTTGGAGAGAACGTTTAGGACCTGTTCCCTAGTGATAGTGGGGGAGGGGGTTATATTTGATGATATTTCATGAGAGAAGGTTGAGGAGGAGAGAGGAGTAATGTTGGAGTTGAGGTTTGGTATATCTTCTGGCTTAGTATATGTGGCTTCATTTACAATGAACTCTGCACACAATTGTGTATTGCCTTTGACATTGAGGACATCACTAAAGAATGCTTTGTGGTTGTCATTGGCCTGGGAGGCCAAACTTACCCAAATTTGGCTTTGGTATACTTTATTTGCCCTCTGAGTTGTTTGTTTAGTTTGATGAGAGTGCTTTTATCCTGCTGGGTGCTGCACCTCCTAATTTTTGCCATGATTTTCTTCACCCTGTTATACAGCCGATTGATTTTGTGATTTCACAAGGGTGGCTTGTTTTTTTATTTAGTTCTGTACTTCTTCCTGGTGGAAGAAATCCACCAGGATAACAGGCAGAATCTGTCCTTGATGAAGCTGAATTGGTTTGGATCCAGGGTTTGGAGGTCACCTATGTCTTTATTTATGAGGTCCATGATGGTATGTTCCTTGGCTTTACAGATGAGGCTGGTCAGCCTTATGGGACTGTAATTCCCTGAGTCTGTTGCTATGCCATCTTTGTGGAGAGAAATAACTGCTGCTGTTCTCTATTCCACAGGAACAAAGCCTATGGTTAGGCTGTGACTGAATTGGGTACTTAATGGTGATGCTAGTTCATGTGTTAGTTTGTTTAGAAGACAGCCTGGGATGCTGTCTGGTCCCATAGATGCTGTGTTTTTTTGCTTTAGATAAGGCTTTAATGACCTGCTCTTTGGACATGTAGGGTGGGGAGAGAAATTGGGGGAAATGTTTGTGATAAATGTGGAGGGGATAATGGAGTGAAAGTTTCACCAAATTTGTCCACTAGCAGGTTTGCTATCTCTGTGTGATCAGTGTGTGTGAAATCGTTGGTCAGTAGTTCGGCACATGCTTTGGTCCTACCGTTTAGGCTATGTATATAGCTGTAAAAGGCCTTATAATTATCCGTGGTTGTGATTGCTAAGTTTTTCTCAAAGTTACCCTTAGAGGATTTGACATGTTGTCATATTTGCCTGTTGAGGCTGAGGAGGGTGCTTTTCCATTGTTAAGGCCTCATGTTAGTTTTCTTAGACAGCAATGTTTTGCATTTGTTGTAAAGTTTGTTGATGCTGGATGTCCACCAGGGTGTCCTGTTTTTACTTGAGGCTCTGACTTTGATTATCTCTAGAACAGCCGAGTCTATACGCTTATACAAGTGGTTGTACAGGGCTTTAGTGTAAGCTCTGGTGTAGTTATTACTTTCAAGTGGAGGTGGGACTTGGAATGCATTTATACCTTCCTCTAAGAGGGTATAATTTGCTTTGGTGCAGTTTTTTAGTCTGACTTCACTCTTTGTGAGTTCTGGTGTTAGTGTCAGTTTGAAGGCGACTGATTTATGGTCATATTTAACTAATGAGGGTCCAACAGTTGTGGTGGTGCATCTGTTCGTCAAGTTAGTGAGGACCAGTTCTAGTATGTTTGTTCCTCTTGTTGGGGTTTGAACAATTTTTTCCAGGTCATTTTAGTTAACAAAGTCAAGGGACTTTTGTGCTAGTGAGTTAGGGTGAGTGTAGGTTCCCGATTGATGGTGGGATAATTGAAATTCCCAATTACCAGAATGTTTGGCAACATTTGGATTGACTCCAGTTTGGTCAAGTAGGCCTTGGGCAAATCATGATCCATGGAGGGGGAGTGATATGTATCTATGATGTGAATGTGGGTCTTACTCACAATAATCTAAACTTTGAGTAACTCCATGGAGTTGTCCAGTCTAATTAGTCAGGAGGTGAATTTATCTAGAAAGAAACACAGCCTCCTTTGGTTCTCACATGTTCATTTTGCTGTCTGAAGGTGTGGAAGGCATTATAACCTTGCAATGGCTGTGTATTCTCTGAGGCCTTGAACCAGGTTTCTGTGACTGCACAGACATCTACATACTCCAATGATAGAAGTGCTTCCAGGATGCGCAGTTTTGTTTTAAGTTTATTTTGACATGGTTGGCAATTTTCACATCAGCAATTTTGTTTTTGAGACCTTGCCTAAAAAAGGCAGCATGGGAGATACAAGAGCCTTTACCAGCAGCTGAAAGCCTAGTGATGCCAGGTGCAAACCCTGGAAAGTAGCGAGGTTTGTCAACCACATCATCCTAGGCTGACAGAAACTGGATCCCCTTTGAATGACACCAAAAATAAAGCCAATTATTGAAATCGATCATTCTTGTTTATACTGTGGCATCGTTCTAGATGAGCATAATATGCAGCTCTAGGCAAGGGACATACGTGCCTGGGGCACATACATAGAGTGCTCAATCAAGTCTCTCTTCATAGAGTGCAGTGAGGTATGTCTGAGGTCATTCACTCCAACATGCGGTATGACAGTCATAGTGAATGGTACTTGTTGTCGAGAGACCTGAGTCAATGTGTGATCTGATTAATCCTTCCACTGGACAGACAGCTGACCGTGACTTTCTCCTTATCTAACCTGGTGAGTGAGACATCCATGTGTCTCACTGTGGAGTCTCCAATGACAAGAAAATTTGGTGTTTTGACTGTTACACCTTAAGGGCTTGGTAGGTGAGACACTGGTGCTGCTATGTGTCTTGTGTGCTGTGGGAACTGTGTCAGTTGTAGCAATCTTTTGTTTTGGAGGTCTCTGGTGTTTTTGGTAAGTTTTTTTGAGAGTACCTCCACCAGTGTTGATTTATGTGTTGGCTGCATACTATGTGTATGAGTAGTGGTACTATGTGCATGAATAGTGATGGATGAGTTAACAACCACTTCCATGTTACTGTTGAGAGTGTGAGAGAGCAGGGATTCAAGATTCTCGGTGTAGAAACATCTCTTTCACTCTGTACTAGAGTGAGTTATTAGTAGAGGGTTGTCAGTGGACATGAGGCAGTCGCTACACTGCCTCAGGAGATTGAAGCCAACAAGACTGGCAGGAGAAACAAGAGTAGTGCCGCTGTCCGTAATGCTAGGGTTGAAGAACTGTTATCACAAAGGAGTGCTCTCAGGACTGATCTAGGAGATGCTCTGTAGATGGCTATTTCTGATGGGGTTTTTGGATGGTGGTTTAATAGGTCACAGCTCACTAGCAATATGCCTTAGACTAGACATATACTAAAGGTGAGGACTACGCCAAAGTAATACAGCTGTATCTAAGGGAAAATGGTTGAAATTATCTGTCCAGCTAAGGCACATTATTGCATGGCACCGTGTGGTGTTGCACACTGTGCAAATAAGCAGAAACCCACTGACATCCGGGGCTTAAATACCAGAAGCTAAAAAATGTCAAAACAATCAATGAGGGCGCTTACTCCAATCCCTAGACCAATCACCCTTCACCAGACATGTTTCAATCAGCACACCTCTCTCACAAGGGTGGACAGGGTCCCCTTCCAATCATAGAAGACTTGGAAAACTTGCCCAAACTCACCTCATCTCCACACTACTGTATGCCTCTCAGATTAGAAATCATTTACAAAATCACTGGCTATGCAAGTTTGATTCTCTTCTGTTCTAGTGTTTCTGTTAAATTGTATAGTCTCTAGTATGATACAATACTGTACATTTGACTTTACTTTTTTTTTGTTTTGTCAGTTGTTTGTGTTTACTGTTTGATTGATTGTTATTGTTATTTTACTATTTTACTAATTGTATCTTTTAAACTGTAAAAGTATAGTATTATAGCTGCTGAAAATGGACATCCCAGCCAGACTAGCCCGGTTAACAAATGTAAAATAAAAATAAATAAATAAATAAATAAAAAAATAAATAAAACGTGCTCAGAATACAACAGCTACTACAAACAGACTCAGATGCAGGAAACCTGTATCTGGACTACGCTGCAGCTACTAGCTACAGTAATTGAGGCTAGAAACACTAAAACAATGTTAAACAGTGGAAAAACAGCAGTGGGACACAAAAACATGTTTTAAACAGCAGAAAAAACAGCAATGGGATACTAAAGAATGTTTTAAACAGCAAAAAATCAGTTATTTAAAACAATGCTTGGGAAAATAGACCAAACAGAACAGATGCTTTGCAAGCAGTGAAAAGTAGCAACAATTACTTTGCAAACAGTGAAAATAGCAAAAAAGCTTTGGAAACAGGGAAAACAACAACAAAATATAATTTAAGAGGTAAAGCACAGCAGACAAATGCAGTACAAACAGTGCAGCTTAGTTTACATTATTAAAATACAGTATTAGATATGCAGCCCATAATAGGTGCTTACTCCAAGCCATAGACTAATCACCCTTCATAAGAAAGGCTCCAGTCAGCACACTTCTTTCACAAGGGTGCATAAGGGCCCCTTACAATCAAAGATGGCTTGGAAAATGTGTTCAGAATACAACAGCTCCTAAAAACAGACCCAGATACAGCAAACATGTATCTGGCCTATGCTACAGCTAGTAGCTACACTAATTTAGGCTGGAACACTAAAAATGTTTTAAACAGCAGAAAAACAGCAAGGCGACACTAAAAAATGTGTTAAACAGCAAACAGTTATTAAATACTATGCTTGGTGGGGAAAGAGAACAAAGATAAACAGAACAGATGCTTTGCAAACAGTGAAAGGCAGTAAAAGTTATTTTGCAAACAGTGAAAATAGCAAAAAAGCAGAGAAAACAGCAACAAAATACAATTTAACAGGCACAGTAAGGCAAACAAATGCTGTAGAAACAATGCAGTTTAGTTTACAGTATTAAAATACAATATTAAATAGGCAGAACACAATAAGAAGTGCAGTAAATAGAATAACTGAGCAAAAAAACAGGCAACATATGTTTTTTGGGAAGCTCAGAAGCCTCTAGTCTTCAGGTATATCTGCTCAGAGTTGTGGCTGGTAGCCCCTCAGTTCAGCTCGGTTCAAACAAGTAGAAACCCACTCAAACTGAAGGCTTTTGCTATACTTTCAAATGAAGAAGTTCCAGAATCATTCAACTTGTGTCAGAAGGTATTTACCTGGTCTCTCTGAGTTGAGAGGCACTCCAGGGAGCTTAAAATGTAGTTGCTTATTGGCCAGGGGAACATGAGTTCGTTGTCAGATTTCTGTTTGCTATAAATTAGGCATGTTTTCAGGAAGCTGTTCACTGCTCAGCGGCAGTTAGCACCGCCTTGTATAGTAGCAAACCTATAAAACTAGTGCGTAGGACTTTAACCTGTAACACAGGCTTTGTGTGGCGTTAAGCTCAGGACAGCCAGTTAGAGTGTCAAACAGCACTAAGACCATAGCACTGTATAACATCTAGCCTTCACCCTAGACACTGATCAGGTGACCCTGTAAAACTGAGACCATAAAACATAATAGCCCACCCCAATACAGGTACTGACAACATGGATTTACAATTTCCTAATGTCTTTGTGGTGGCATGCTCGGTAGATTTGGGTATCCTAAGGTAATGTAGCAATTGTGTCATGTATGCAAGCAATCTTTTAATCCTTAAAGAAACTAACAAAGTATGAAAAAATGTACATAAATAACTTCCTACAGGCAAATATCCCACTTACAAACATGGTTATCAAGAACACATTCTACCCAATTTGTGGCTATATAAGACATCATGGAATAATTTTAAACTTGTGGCTATAAAGCATATACTAGCACATAAATTAAATATATTAAATTAGGGAAGCATTTCATGTAGATATTGTATAAATGGTTTGTAGAACACATTCTACATCTTTCATGCATACTACTCAACACAAATATAGTCCTTCTTATGCTGACGCACTTAAAGAAACCTTTCCAAACCTCAATGACCTCCTAAGCCATAAATCTGCAACACCTACCTGCAACACTAAAGCAGACACCAAAAGCAACACAAGAACAAAGCCCACAGGGAAAATAATCACTTTATTATGACTCATCATAGAGGATTCTATTGTATGACACATAGATACTCCTTTCAACAAGCTGGACAAGGAGAAGAGAGTGGTCCGTGGTCATTCTGGAGCCTGGATCCACAATATCACGTACACACTCAAGTCACTGCATCACAGGTGCCAATATGATTTTATCATAGTCCATGTGGGTGTAAATACCTAAGGCATACCTCACTGCACTTTATAAAAAGAGACAATATGGATCTCTCTGCATGTATGGCAGACTGGTATGTGCCTTTCAGTGAACAGTATTCTGTCTTGAAAATTGGCTTAATTTCTGGTGTCACTCAAGGGGAATCCAGTATCTAGCACATTGGAGGACGTAGTTAATAGACCAGTTTGTTTTGCGAAGGATGGTCTGCACCTGTCCCCTCTGGGCTTTCAGATATTGGCTAAAGCTTTATCTTCCCCTTAGAACCTTTTTCAGCAATGTCAAATGACAAAAGTACCATAGCAAAAAAAAAAAAAAAATTAAAGCAACCTTAAAGTATTACTGCTCACTGGTAGAGGTCTTAACAAGAAACTCCACACCCTACAAACTCTCCTCACTGTGCTGAATGTAGATCTGTGCTGTTACTGAGATTTGGCTCAAGGCCACAGAAAATACTCTACAGTCAAATCTGGATAAAGGTCAAATGTGAACCTAGGCAGGGTAATGGATCAGGGATCCCCTATGCCCCCCCACCACAGTGCCCCCCCCCCCCCATCCCTGCCCAGCAGCCATTCCAGACTCCCATTACTTGCCTGTCTTTCCCCATTTGGCATAAAACATTGTTCAAACCTGTCAGTGTTTTTTTCTTCTTTACTTCTACAATGATTACAGATATTTGGATTTAGTTTAATATTATTTTAAATTTTATAACACAAACACTGATAGCCATTTGCTAAAGAAAACAATACAGTCTCACAGTGGCAACAGACTTACCATAAACAACAGTAAGCTTCTGTGCCCTTGACTCTCCCATTCATTGCAACTGTATTGTAACCCACATTCACAGAAAATGCATCTGGCTAGTGGTGGATTAAGTGTACATGTGGGCTGTTTTCAAGTCATGGGCCCCTGCACACATTTTGGGGTATACACAAATGCATGTGTTCCTTGATTCACTTTTCCGATTGCATAAAATTATATTCTTTGTTTAATACATCACCACTTGTTATATTGTGATGTAAATTTATGGTGTAAAACATTTTCCTGTAAGCAGTGAAACAAAACATTTGAACCAATAATGACAAGTCTACTCATTTCAACATTTCAACATTATAGTCTGGCAATAATGGTGAAAATGCACAATCTCTTCATAAAAACCACGTGAATAATTCCACATGAAAGAGATCTGCCATCTAATGAAGAGCTTGGTTCTGGCAAACAGCTTTGCATTTCAGTGTTCATGTACAAATTTAGTCCCTATTGCCAGTGAAGAATAAATCGTCGATGTTATATTAAACGAAGTGGTGTGCTGGTGATACGCAATAGGGAATGGCTGACAGACAACAGGTTTATAATCACTTGGCATCCAACCTAAAGAAGGGAGCATTCAAGAGTGTAGCACACCCACACTTATCTTGCATTGTAACAGTCAAAATAGTAGAAATCTACCCACTAATGTTGCATTGTAGCACTCAGGAGGGTAGCACTCCTCCACTTATGTTGGATTGTAACACAAAGGAGGGTAACACTCCCTTCTCCTATGTTGTATTATAACACTCAGGAGGGTAGCACTCCCCCACTTATGTTGCAATTTAACACTCAGGAGGATAGCACTCCCCCTCTTATGTTGTATTGTAACACTTTTGCAATTTAACACTCAGGAGTGTACCACTCCCCCCCCCCTTATGTTGTATTGTAACACTCAGGATGGAAGCACTCCCCACTTATGATGCATTGTAATACTCAGGAGGGTAGCACTCCACCAGCTTATGCTGTATTTTAACACTCAGGAGGGTAACACTCCCTCCTCCTATGTTATATTATAACACTCAGGAGGGTAGCACTCCCCCACTTATGTTGCAATTTAACACTCAGGACAGTAGCACACCTCCCCAATTATGTTGCATTGTAACACTCAGAAGGGTAGCAGTCCATCACTTATGTTGTATGGTAACACTCAGTAGGGTAGCATTCCCTCACTTATGTTCTATTGTAACACTCAGTAGGGTAGCATTCCCCCACTTATATTGCATATTAACACTCAGAAGAGTAGAGCTCCCCCACTTATGTTGCACTGTAAAACTAAGGGGTTAGCACTTCCACCACTCATGTTGCCTTGTAACCCTCAGGAGGGTAGTGCTCCCCCACTAATATTCCATTGTAACACTCAGGAGGGTAGCATTACCCCCCACTTATGTTGCATTGTAACACTTAAAAAGGTAGCGCTCCCCTCAATTATGTTGCATTGTAACACAAAGGAGGGTAGCACTCCCCCACTTATGTTACATTGTAACAATCGGGAGGGTTGTACTCCTCCCACTTATGTTGCATTGTAACACTCAGGAGGGTAGCACTCCCCCCACTTATTTTGCATTGTAACACAAAAGAGGGTAACACTCCCCCCACTTATGTTGCATTGTAATACTCAGGACGGCAGCACTTCCCCACTTATGTTGCAATGTAACACTCAGGAGGGTAGCACTCCCCCACTTATGTTGCATTGTAACACTCAAGGGGTTAGCACTCCCCCACTTATGTTACATTGTAACACTTGGGAGGGTTGCACTCCTCCCACTTATGTTGCATTGAAACACTCAGAATGGTAGCAGTCCCCCACTTATGTTGTAATGTAACACTCAAAGGGTTAGCGCTCCCCCACTTATGTTGCATTGTAACACTCAAGAGAGTAGCACTCCCCGCACTTATGTTGCATTGTAACACCCAGGAGGGTAGTACTCCCCCATTTATGTTGCATTGTAACACTCAGGAGGGTAGCACTCACTGCACTTATGTTGCATTGTAACACTCAGGAGGGTAGCACTCCCCCCACTTATGTCGCATTGTAAAACTCAGGAGAGTAATGCTCCCCCCACTTTTGCTGCATTGTAACATTCAGGAGGGTAGCACTCTCCCACTTATGCTGCATTGTAACACTCAGGAGGATAGCACTCCTCCACTTATGTTGCATTGTAACACTCAGGAGGGTAGCTTTCCCCCCACTTATGTTGCATTGTAACACTCAAAATCGTAGAAATCCACCCACTAATGTTGCATTGTAACACTCAGGAGGGTAGCACTTCCCACTTATGTTGCAATTTAACACTCAAGAGGGTAGCAGTCCCCCACTTATGTTGCATTGTAGCACTCAGGAGGGTAGCATTCCCCAATTATATTGCATATTAACACTCAGAAGAGTAGAGCTCCCCCCCACTTATGTTGCACTGCAAAACTAAGGAGGTAGCACTCCCACCACTCATGTTGCCTTGTAACACTTGAAAAGGTAGCACCCCCCCATTTATGTTACATTGTAACACTCAAGAGGGTTGCACTCCTCCCACTTATGTTGCATTGTAATACTCAGGAGGGCAGCACTCCCCCACTTATTCTTCATTGTAACACTCAGGAGGGTAACACTCCCCCCACTTATGTTGCATCGTAAGACTCAGAAGGGTAGCACTCTCCCACTTATGTTGCACTGTAACACTCAGGAGGGTAACACTCCCCCCACTTATGTTGCATTGAAACACTCAGGATGGTAGCACTCCCCCACTTATGTTGTAATGTAACACTCAGGAGGGTAGCACTCCCCCCTCTTATGTTGTAATGTAACACTCAGGAGGGTAGCACTCCCCCCACTTATGTTGCATTGTAACACCCAGGAGGGTAGTACTCCCCTATTTATATTGCATTGTAACACTCAGGAAGGTTGCACTCCCCCCACTTACATTGCATTGTAACACTCAGGAGGGTAACACTCGCCCCACTTATGTTGCATTGTAACACTCAGGAGGGTATCACTCCCCCCACTTATGTTGTAATGTAACACTCAGGAGGGTATCACTCCCCCCACTTATGTTGCATTGTAACACCCAGGAGGGTAGTACTCCCCTATTTATATTGCATTGTAATACTCAGGAAGGTTGCACTCCCCCCCACTTACATTGCATTGTAACACTCAGGAGGGCAGCACTCCCCCCACCTATTCTGCATTGTAACACAAAGGAGGGTAACACTCCCCCCACTTATGTTGCATCGTAAGACTCAGAAGGGTAGCACTGCCCCACTTATGTTGCATTCTAACAGGAAGGTAGCACTCCCCCACTTATGTTGCTTTGTAACACTCAGGAGGGTAACACTCCCCCCACTTATGTTGCATTGAAACACTCAGGACGGTAGCACGCCCCCACTTATGTTGTAATGTAACACTGAGGAGGGTAGCACTCCCCCCACTTATGTTGCATTGTAACACTCAGGAGAGTAGTACTCCCCTATTTATGTTGCATTGTAACACTCAGGAAGGTAGCACTCCCCCCACTTATGTTGCATTGTAACACTCAGGAGGGTAGCACTCCCCCCACTTATGTTGCATTGTAAAACTCAGGAGGGTAATGCTCCCCCCACTTTTGCTGCATTGTAACACTCAGGAGGGTAGCACTCCCCCACTTATGTTGCATTCTAACAGGAGGGTAGCACTCCCCCACTTATGTTGCATTGAATATGTTGTAATGTAACACTGAGACTTATGTTGCATTGTAACACCCAGGAGAGTAGTACTCCCCTATTTATGTTGCATTGTAACACTCAGGAAGGTAGCACTCCCTCCACTTATGTTGCATTGTAAAACTCAGGAGGGTAATGCTCCCCCCACTTTTGCTGCATTGTAACACTCAGGACGGTAGCACAGACCTTTTCATGTTGCATTGTAACACTCAGAATGGTAGCACTTCCCCACTTATGTCGCATTGTAACACTCAGGAGGGTAGCGCTCCCCCTACTTATGTTGCATTGCATCACTCAGGAGAGTACCACTCACCCACTTATGTTGCATTGTAGCACTCAGAAGGGTAATGCTGCCCCCGCTTATGGTAAATTGTATTGTCATGAATCAGTCTACTTGGTATGAAAAGAGAAGCCAAAGCTTACTGTACCAAATGCAGGTATGCTAACTGGTGTACCACTGACGCTGAACAGCACAACTATGAAACTATGTGACTGACATTGACAGGGTGTAATTATCAAGCATTTACAACTAAATAAATAAATATATATATAAATAAATAAATACATACATACATAAGTAAATAAATAAAAGGTCACCTGGCAGGTGGTGTGGAGGTTTAAGGCACTTGTTTGCCAGTAATCAAGGCTCATGGTTTGACTCTCAGCAAAGACACTTAACTAGAGAACCCCACTAACTGGAGATATATATATATATATATATATATATATATATATATACACACACACACACACACACACACACGTTTGTTTTCATTCACTCAGTTATTGTTCTGGTTCTTTTTACCTGCTGCACTGAGAGCTTCAGTCCCACTGAACATCATATCTAAATGCCTGATTTCTATTCTCAGCTCTGCATATCCTCTATTTGTTCAAATCAAATCTCACACCGTTTACATTAGGACAATGTCCAAATGCTGATGTTTCTAGGGCTTGCTGCCCTTGTGAGAAGTCTCCTGTAAGATCCTAAAGCCCTCCTGTTTTTTTTGCAGAAAGTCTCCCACAACACCTCTTGTGGTGAGATAGGTTGAGTGATGACCTATAGTGTCGTAGGTCCCAGGTTCAAGTCCTGGGCAGTGATACCTTTGTGGGAGGTTGGCATAATGGTTAAGGCATTTACCTCACAGACATAAGCTGCAGGATTTAATACTCACATGCAGTAATTGGCTAGTCTTAAAATGCCCCACAGGTGCAGTTAGCCTAGTACTGATCAATGAACCTGTGAACAGGGTTGTAAAACTCTACTGTGTTTACACATATCTTTGACCTTGTCTTATTAATAGAAGAGATTTTATTTTTTTTATTTTTTATTCACCCCAAGGCAACATGGGCCATGGGCAGCTACCTAGGTCACCTAGTGATGGCTCCAACTCTGGCTACAGTGCCTTCCACACATTTAGATCAACAGCAGCACAGATAGGGGCTAAAGATGGAAATAACTCAATCTGCAACAGCATGAAATACAACTCTAGATTGGTTAAACAGGATGATACCCTTGAGTTCATTGGCACCCAAGTCTTCATAGATAAGGTTCCCTACCATGTCCTGGCAAAATAAAGGTTGCCCTCCATGACCTACAAAGCTCATAACTTTTACCTAGACCTACTAGAGGTGCTCACATCCAATCACATATCTTATTCATGGGATACATTAACTGCCCCATCTATAGTCTGGGAAATGTAAACTACCTCTAATTCACAGGCACAATATTTCCTAGACTTTATCAACACAAACAACCTGGACCAGGTAGTGCACTCTCCAGCCAGAGGATCAAACATGTTGGACCTTGCACTCATCAGCATGAGAGAGCATTGACCCTGCCTCCCATGTCACGTCCTCATTGGTGAAGTTAGACCATAAAGTTGTCTCCTTCAAAATAAAAGTAAACCCAACTAAACCTGTAACATTTAGGAACTATACACTAAAGCAAACTATATCCTATTAAATGACAGTTTGTCAAAATGCATGGCTCCCCCAAATCCTGAGTATATGGCTCCCTATGCAAAATGTTTTCAGAATCCTTGTACAAACATGTAAATGGCTGTATTGAGTCTGCCATACCTACCAGAAGTAACCCCAGGTCTAACAACAAAAATAAAGGCCACTGGTGGAATCCTTATCTTAACCGGCTATTTAACAAAAGAGAAAAAGTCCAAAATCAGAAAGAGCAACTCTCATACAGTAACAAGAGCTCTGTGATTCAAATAAACAAGAAACTAAGAAGTCTAATAAAGTCCAACAAGGTCAGTTACAAAGACTTCTTCAGGCATGTCAGGAACATTAAAGGTAATTCTTGGCCATGTGCAGAACTGGTGGTAAATAGCACAACCTTCACTGACCAGAGTGACATAGCAAATCTACTGATGGATAAATTTAGCACTAACTTCACCTTCACTGCACCGCCACTACCTGCTGTGAAATGCCTTTTAGCATAACCCCCACCCAACTATCAACAACCAGCAGGTCCCGGTGGTGTTAGCTAAGGCCAAAAATACTTGTTCAATGGACCCTGGCAACATCCCCAGTCATGTGCTAAATAACCTAAAACATGACCTAGCAGGACCACTTGATGCACCTTCAACTACAGCATCAGAACAGGTTATGTGCCTGATAAATGCATCAAGTGATGGCGATAATATAATTGTTTACTATTTCCATGCAATCGTCCCAGAATTAGCTGGCAGGGATGGTTGATTTATAATGCACTGGTTTACAAATGTGATTGTCACTGACATCCCATACTGTAGAACAGGTTTATGTCTCTCACACTAATGCAATGTACATGAATGATAATATATAAAGATGAACGGCATTGGCCAGGGCATCATTCATAGGATCATAGGAGATTACTGGGCTATCATCCCAGAGGCCATTTTAAGCTTGGCCATCTCATCCCAATGTGATACCATGAAAATACTAGTCAACAGCAAAGATTTCATTTAGTGATAACTGCCTAGGTCCAGGAGGGTTGTGGACACTATCCCCAGTAAGAATTTACAGTGCCTCATCCACTCGCCCAGGTTCCTCTTGAACAGTATCAGAGGTGCTGTCTTTCACATGAATTGGTAGCCTGTTTCAAAGATGCAGCAGTCGCTGTCACTGTTTAAGTTACAGGCCATATTTAGGTCCCTGAAATTGATAGCTTTAGACCCATTTCATTTACTGATATGCAGTAAGTTTATTAGGTTTGGTTCTTGGATTGCTCTGTAGGCCAGGCATAAGTCTCCCCTAAGAAGTCTACATGACACAGACTATAGTGTCAGGGACTTTAGTTGGTCTGTGTAAGGGATATGCTGGTGCCCCTTGATCTTCTTTGTTAGAATCCTTTGAGGTATCTCCAGCTGCTGCAGGTACTTTGTATGGTACATGACAAATGGGGCATTATACTCAGTTATGGGCTGGATTATTGCTGAGTATAAAAAGTTCTAACCTGTTTTGTTCTTGAGGTGATGCCTTTACTAATCAAGTGTTCTATGTAGAAAGCTTTTCTTACTCCAGTAGACATTTGGTTGTTGAAGTTAAGGTTGCAGTCAACTTGTGATCCCAGGTCCCTAATCACTTCATGGGTTCTTAGGGTATTGCTGCTGATTTGATAGTATGAAGGGACATTGCTTGTGCCGAAGGGAATGATGATGCATTTCTTTGCATCCAGTCTGAGACCATGACTACTACACCAGTCATTGGTCAGCGTGAAACCCTCCTGGAGTATAGTGACATCATTTGGGGAGTCAATTACTGCACCTAGTTTGCAGTCATCTGCAAACTTGGTCAGCCGCAACCCCTTAGTTTTGACCTGAACGTCTGAGAAGTTTATACCAAACAGTAGTGGGCCCAGCACTGATACCTGTGGCACCCTGCTGGTAATAGGTCTGATGGTTGATTTGGAGTCACCCACTTCAATAGTGTGTGTCCAGTTTGTGAGCCAGTTGGCAACCCATCTGTTTGCTATGTTTATCAGTAATGGCTAAATTTGGGATTGTGTTGAAAGCCTTTGCCAAATCTAAGTATGCTGTGTGCATAGATTTGCCCTCATCAATGGCCATGGTCACATTTTCAAAGAGGTCTACTAGATTTAACTGGCAGGATCTGCCCTTGACAAAGCCAAATTGGGTAGGATCCAATGTTTGGTGGTCACCTTTGTCTTTATTTTAGAGGCCCATAATGATACATTCCATGGCAATTCAGATGAGTCTGGTCAGGCTTATGGGTTTGTAATCCCCTGGGTCTGTTACTAGGCCACCTTTGTGAAGGAGAACAGCTGTTGCTGTTCTGCATTCTACAGGAACAAAGTCTGTGATTAGGCTATGATTGAAAAGAGTATTTCATAGTAGATTTTGCTAAATTAGTCTATGAAACAACAGTTTACTTACTGAACAGGTATTGAGTCCTGCACTCGAGGTATTTTTTTATGTTGAGTTTTCTATTTTCTCCAAAAAATATGCTAGTTGGATAGCTACTTTGAACTATTCATACATATTATATTTAGGATAGCAGCATTGTCACCTCACAGCACAACCCTGTTTGGGTTGATCCTTAGCTTTGCCTAACGTTTGGAGTTTGCATGCCTTCCCATTGTTCTTTTTGTGGGTTTTCTCTGTGTTCTTTGGTTTCTTCTCACATTCCAAATACATTCTGTACCTGGATCAGACACTCTAAATTAGCAGCAGGTGTGACTGTGTGAGTGGTATGAAAGAATGACCATAACAAGGCTAATCACACTGTACTGTAAATACCAGTACTAGATGATAGTCACTGCTGATGCGATTCCCCAAACCCATGTACAAAAAGGTGGTTGATGCCTGATGCCTACCTGTTTGAAATTCTGTAGGTGAGAACTGCGTTCTCTGAAAAAGTATAACTGTCGCTGCAAATGCGGGGCGACATATGGAGTTACATTATCTTGCATAGTTCCTCCTGCTCCTGCTGTCTAGAGATCTCATAGCTCGTGTATGTATGCAAGAGGAGTACTGGGGTGCAGACAGCCATGCTGGGGGTTACAAGGGGTGAAGCTCCACTGTTCAACCTTGTTAACAGTAAAACAGCATCTTTTACAATTCACTGTTTTGTAATCACAGTTTGCTTTATTTTCGTCGGAAATCCAGTTATACTCTTATATTTCATCTTATCCTTACGGCGAACATCATGGCCAGAAAGGGTCTAGAAGGGAATATTTCATTCCGTAATAGCAAGTAAATCAAAGGTTGAATAAGATTTGCACCATAAGTAACAGTACAGTGCCATAAGCGATGGCCTTATGATATATTAGTACACTTCTGCAAAATAAAACCAGAGAAGCCATTTTATTTTCTCAATCATAATAATAAGCAGACACGTGTTTTGCTGTTTAAACATGTTACCAGGCTGCTTATTCTTCATTAGAGGTCTATCACACAAAAAGGCCGCTTCTGTACAAAAAGTTCAAAGGTCTCCCTGTCCACCAGTACAGGTCACAGTCAGACGTGCCAATTACTAAGTCCACTAGAAAAAAGACAGATAGAAATCATGACCTTTAAATAGTTAGATAAAAGTCTGTTAATTAGCCATCAGTAACCCAAAACTGAAATGCTTTCTTAATTACTCAAATACATCCTTGTCTGTATTGTAGTAAGTCTCCAGCAGGGAAACGTCTGTAACAAAGGGTTGATTTTCAGTGGCGTACTACCGTAAATGTCATTTGTAAGTTACAGCAATTTGGACAGCTTACAAGACTGCAGCTGGTCTTCTGAAGTGTGAGATCCTTTGTTTACTTCTTCTGACCTGCATTTTAATTACTTTCACTTGAACCTTTCAATAATAGGAAATGTAGTGGGACTTTATTCCCTGAGGAGGTTTGTCTTAAGAAATATCAATAAAAATAAGCAAAGATGTACTTTTTCACAACATATAAGTCGACCTTTAATAAACTTTAGAGGCTTCTCCATTTTAGTGCAAAGCAGTAAATGTCACACAAAATTGATTTTGCAGTGAAATTTCAGGAACTAAAGCTTGATATCTTCAAGCATAGCTCACTGAAATCTTTTTCTTATTGGGACAAGACTGATACTTACATTTATTTTAATGTTACCCCTTTTATTTCACTTTGTCAGTTTCCATGCCCACATTGTCTTTAGTGTCACTGATTAATTCCTCATTTGGTCGGGTCAGCACCAAAAGCTTTGAATTGCCAAAGGTGAAAGTCATTCATAAAAGTTCATCCTAAAAACAGAAAAAAATTGCAGACTTCAGATTTAGTTTTTTTAGGAGTCACTTGAGGCAAAAACGAACACAAACAATTGTAGAATAAAATAAGTAGACAGTTATCATCAAAACACTTCCGAAGGGGTCCATCATTTCCCACCATATTCATCTTCCAGCTTTAAAATGTAATGTCGAATTGACATTCAGGTGCTGAAAAAATATCAAAATAGGTCATAACCTTGGACTCTGTAGGCTTAGGAAGTGAGCCAAGAGTCCATTTTTTTACAATAAGGAGAATGCATATGGGAAGTTAATGAAGAAATGTTACAAAAACGTCTGGAATAATAATTGCAGACAGACCTTTGGGTAATAATATAATATTTCTTTTACATGTAGATGGCTGAGTGTGTTTTGTTCACAAGGATGAAGCATATGGGTGATGAAACAAAGATAGCAGGAAGGTAACACTGCACTGCTACTACATAAAATGCTGCTATTATAAAATGTTACTGTTAAGCATCAAATACTTTTCTTTTTAAAATAATGTTATTTCGTTAAGGATCATTGTGTCCCAGAATTTCATTTCTGTTCATTTTGTCTCACTAACTTGCAGTGTTCAGGGAAACCTTACCAATTGCTTTACATGTGTACAGCCAACTATGTGATTATGTCTCCACAGTGCAGAAGTTTTATTGAGTCAGTGCCTGCCACGTCATATACCTCAGCAATAACTTCAGATATGGAATTCCTGCTGCACTTATTAAGAGTTTCTAAGTAAAACTTTTTGCTGTCTTAATTTTGTATTTAGAAAAAAAGCAGCTACCAAAAAGTGCTTGTATTTTTTATTAACCTTATCAGGGCAGAGAAAAAACACTTTTTTTTATGTATTCCAGGCTTTTGGAGCAGGAATTGTTCCTAAAGGTAATGCACAGCTGATAATCAATTACTGATGAACAATCAGTCTTTGTTCATGGTTTTGAATATTAATTAGCTTACATTGTCTAGTCCAGATTATTCTATATGCATCACATTGCCTATCTGTTTAATCTGTATATTATAGTTTTTATGTAAAACTGTTCATTTTACTCATGATGTCACTCACTTCTAGCCTCACATTGTAGGCCCTAGAATTGCCACATTTGATTTAATACCTTCTATTTATTATTTATTTATTTTACATTTGCTGACCGGGTTTGTCCAACTGAGCTTAACAGCCCTTTTTCAGCGGAGGCCCGAGGAGAAAAGCTCCAACATAGTTTAACAAACTAACATCCAGAGTAGTAATTAATAAACAAGACACATAATATATGCAATGCAAAAAAGCATAAAATCATATGCAGTTTTAAAAATGTTCTCATCATACAGAGTAGTATTTAATCCTAGTTGTAGCAAGTAGAGGTGAGAAGTGGACATAGTAGAATTGGAGGGGAAGGAGAAAGGGCAAGTGGAGAGATAGAAAAGGATTAGAAAAAGGTTTATGGGGGGTGATTACACTGACCAATCCATTAGAAAAGGTTAGAGAATGGTTTATGGGGGATGATTACACTGACCGATCCATTAGAAAAGGATTAGAGAACAGTTTATGGGGGGTGATTACACTAACCGATTCATTAGAAAAGGTTAGAGAATGATTTATGGGAGGGGGTGATTACATTGACTGATCCACTTAGTTTGCAGGTATTGTTTAGTAGCAGTTTTACATTGTTTTAGTTGCTGAAGTGATCTGATTTAGAGTGGAAGACTATTCCAAGCCTTGGTGGGACTGAAACTGTAGAGATTTTGGCCTATTTTAGTATTAGGTTTATGGATTTGCAAAAGGCCTTGTCTGGAACTTCAGAGGGATCTTGTTGGGGTGTAGTGGGAGATTAGAGATGAGAGAGTCAGCCAGTAAGTGGGTTTGTAGAGAACAGAGTGAATGATCCGAAACTGAGTAAGTAGGAGCAAGTTAGGTAATTCTAGCCAATTTAATTTTTCAATGAGACAGTGGTGGGACATATATATTCTGTGCAGCAAATCTTGCTGTCTTGTTGTAAGTTGTTTCTAGTTTGGCTAGCAGTTCAGTGTTGAGGTTAGAATTTGAGAACGATAGAGTAAAGTGGGTAAGAGCTAAGAATTAGATAGGGTTAACTTGGCTTTTTTGTTAAGAAATTTCTTGTTATGGTACAAAAGTCCTAGCTTCTGATGTGTTTTCCTAATGCAGTTATTGATATGTAAATCAAACTTTAAGTGATCATCTATAGTAGCACCTAGGAGTTTTGTGCTGGTGTCTACCTGTATTGGGGTGTTGTTCAGGGACAATATTGAGAAGGAAGATTTGGTATAGTGAAGGTTTTAGGGAGAAAGAGTAATAGTTTAGTTTTTTTCTGGGTTGAGAATAAGTTGGTTATCAGATAGCCAATTTGTGTTCTACAGAGTTAAAGGAGGTCTGTGTAACTGAGATGAGTTCAAGTGGAGAGTCAGTGGTAGTGATAACTGTAGAGTCATCTGCATACTGTACGAGGGATGACTCAGGAGAGGAAGGGGAGAGAAGATTGGTAAAGATATTGAAAAGTAGTGGACCAAGGATGCAACCTTGTGGAACACCAGTTTTAACAGGGAAAAGCAGGGAGTGAGCTGAGAGCCATTTTACTGACTGGTAGCAATCAGAGAGGTAACTGTGAAACCATGAGACAGTAGCAGATGAGAATTAACGTTAGTGAGTTTGTGCAGAAGAATAGGGTGAGAGACAGTGTCAAAAGGCTTTGGAAAGGTCTATGAAAAGACAGGAAATAAGTTTATTATTGTCTCTGGCTGGTAAGACAGAATTAAGGAAGGACAGAAGAATTGTAGTAGTGCTACGCTTGGGAAAAAAAACATGCTGAGTGGGAATGAGTAGATTTTCTTGAAGTGGGTATTGAAATTTGTTTGTTTATTCATTTTTCTAGAATTTTCGAGAAAGGTAAGAGTATAGCGATGGGTCTAAAGTTGGATATTTCAGTGGAGTTACCTCCTTTATGTATAGGAAGGGTGTAAAACTGTTTCCAAATAGTAGGAACAATAGATTCAGAGACAAAGTGAGTTATTTGTATGGAGACTGGAAGAGCAAGGGAATCAGCAGCGAAATGTAGGAAAGAAGAGGGGATATTGTCTACTGATGTGGAGCACAGTTTTAATATGGATAGTAGAGATTTGATAAAGTTGTTAGGAACTTCTAACTTTGCTTTAACTCCTTATGAACTCACTTGTTGGGTTTACACATTTCCCTGAGCCATATAAAACTTTTATGATCGGGCTTGATGAGTCAGCCACCACAAAGTTTTCTATTTTATAAGAGGTGCAGAGAGTGAGTCATTTTTCTCCACAGATGATGCTATTGCAAGCTGCAATGCTTCTCATGACTATGTAACATTATTCTTGTGTACTGTTTAACCATTTGCAGGGTAAAAATTGTTTCCTTCTCCATTTTATAAATAGTTTTGGCTTCACCTCTCCCTATCTTGACTATCAAGCCTCTACGCCCAAATGTTGCATTCATTTCCCTCATCTCCCATTGTTCTGAAGCCCTGGGATAGTATTGCAAGAGTTTTAACCAGTGTGGGGGGGAGGAGATTTTTTTATAATTGATAATCCTAGCATTGAATTGCTCTTTTTTTCAGGCAGAAAGATTTAATACCAGCTATGCAGATCCACTGTGGATGCCCATTTCCACATACCTCAGTATTTATTTATTAACATTTGTTGACAGAGAATGTCCACTGGGTCAGAAACCCATTTTCAGTGGAGGCCCAGGGAGAAAAGCTTCAGAAATAATGAAAAAAAACTTTTATACAAAAGATTAAGTAAGTATCAGCAGAAACATCTCCACTGATAGAAACAGTTTTAGTACAATATATGATCTATATTACATTATGTACAATGTGAATGTAATAATACTATTGGAGTACAAAGAAAAGAGGTGAAAAGTTGATAATGGAGAAGGAAAAGAAAGAACGTTTATGGAGGCTTAGATTTTTGAGCACAGGTACAGACAGGACTATTAAGGTAGAAGCTTTTTCAGGCAGATTTGAAAGGTCTTAGTATGTCAAGTTTGTGATATAGGAAGGTAAGGTATTCCATAGTTTCGTAATACAGTAGGAGTATAAGCTTTGTCCTGCTCTTTTATTGGGTTTGCTCATACTTAGGAACTGTTTATTGGTTGAGCGAAGTATCCTGGTGGAGTCGTATGTTTGTATGATAGAGTGGAGAGAGAGAGGAAGCTGATGGGCTTATATATTAATTTATGGGCAAGAGTTAGTTGGGTGAAATTAAGTTAATGAGGGAATTCATCCAATTTATCTCTGAAATTGTATGACAGTGGTGTGTAAAATTATTTGTTTTATTTATTTATTTACATTTGTTGACCAGGGGTGATCGACTGGACTTAGGTCCATTTTCAGTGGAGGCCCGGGGAGAAAAGCTCCACAGTTAAAATATACAGACATTAGTTACATTGGATTTACATAGTGATTAACAATTTGATTAACATAGCAATTACAAACATAGTTACAGATGAAGAACATAGTACATCAGTAGACAACTAGAATCTTTATCTGCAAAGTACATAACAGACATTAACAATTGTTACAATAAGAAGTTCCTGCTGTATAATAAGTAGTTAGGCTTATGGGCAACAGAGCTTGCTATAATCAACGTAGTTAGTGGGGTGGAAAGAAAGGTAGTGGTTGGATGTGGTGGGTGATATTAGAGTGGGAGTTGTAAGGGCATAGCCAGCATGTTTTTAGGTGCACTTTTAGTAAAGTTTTGAAGTGGGTGCATGATGGTACGGAGGTAATTGTGGGTGGGAGGGGGTTCCATAATTTGGCTATGGCGCAAGAGAATAGTGTTTCACCAGCAGAGTTATTGGCTTTAGTGATCTGCAGGTGCCCCTATGGTGAATTTTGCTATTTTATAACACGTTTGTAGTTTATTTGTAAGAGCTGTGTGGAGGTTGGTAAAAATAGGGCTACCATAGAAGAGGGAAGGGAGAATTAGAGTGTAAGCAAGGCTGATTTTGGTTTGTTTATCTAGACAGAATTTATGACAGTACAATTTACCAGGTTTGAAATGGGTCTTTTTTATTATGTTATGAATATGCTGATCAAAGTAAATTTTATCATTAATGCCTAATAAAGTTGCAGATTTTACTGTTTCAATGTATGCATTGTTGTGAGAGAATTTTAAAGACCACTGGAGGTGGAGCTAGGATTTTTTGGGGTTAAGCAGAAGTTGAGCATTGTTTAGCCAGGTCTCTATGGATGTAAAGGCACTCTGTGTAATTTTAATAAGGTTGGAAAAGTTGGTAGCAGAAATGATGATTGTGGAATTGTTTGCGTACTGGTTGAGTGTGCTTTGCCGAAATGCCTTGTGGAGATCATTGATAAAAATCATGAAACATCAGAGGCCCTAAGAAAGATCGTTGGAGTACTCCTGTGTTACTGTCCAGAAAATCAGGCTGTTTGCTTTGTCATTTGACAGATTGTTTTCTATTATAAACTCATTACAGCTGAGTGCACCTCTAGGTGTTTCTGCAGTTACCTTCCTTTCCACCTGAACTTATATAAACAGCTTCACAACTACTAGACAAAACATTTATATCTCTCAGAAATCCACATTCCAACCCAAAGAAATTGTGTCACTCAATAAACAAGCTACTATCTCCAGGGAACCCCTCTTCACCAAATCTCTTCCCTAACAAACTGTCTAATGAAACTGCAAGACTAGTTAACAAGTTTTTTCATCGAAACAATAGAAAAGCTTACTAAACCAGAAACTCTTGATATAAAGACCCACCTCCCACCTCATCTCTTCCATCTTTCTCCCTAGCACCCATAGCAACTTCCTTCATCAGATCACTTAACAAACTCAAGTCTTGCTCCACATCAGCCAACAAGCTCCCTCCAATATTTCTCAAACATGCACCCGGTCCATAGCATATGCTCTATCTATACTTATCAATAGATCCATCCAAGAAAATAAAGTACCAGATATCTGCAAAAAATTCTCCATAAAGGAAATTCTACAGAACCCTCACATTACAGGCCTATTGCCATATTATCTCCCTTATCCAAGATACTGGAAAAATGTATACACAGATAAATACTAAACCTCCTCTTACAGGCAAACCTAATTACACCCACACAGCACTGTTTCCAACCCTCGCACATTGCTACCACTGCCCTCCTATCTTTCACACACAATATTGCCCAAGCCAGAGGTGATAATAAACTTGTATCAACTCTATTCCTTACATGTCCAAGGCATTTGCTAACATTTCTCATCCCATCCCCCTAAACAAACTTTCCAACCTACAACTCTCTATCTCCACTACCTCCTAGTTTAACCGCTACCTCTCAAACAGATATCAGTCCATCAAATGGCAGACATCCTTCTCCCTTTTCCATCTTGTTAGGACCGTGGTTACCTAAGTTTCTATCCTGGGACCCCTAATTTTAATATATTTACAAATAACCTCCATGTCTCCTGCCCCTAATCTACCTTAATACAGTACACAGATGATTCCACAATTATTAACACCTCTGACAGCATACAAAATTTCCACACTATCACTCAACAATCTCTGCACCTAGTAGAACAATGGCTAACTGAAAACAACCTGCTTCTCAACACCAAAAAGACCAGGCTTCTCCTTTTCCTTCCAAAAAACCTCAATCCAGCTAAAGACAACATCACCATCTCATCCTTAGATAATACAATTATCAGTGCTGACTCAAACACCAAATTGCTTGGCATTACTATAGATGGCCAATTAAAATTCAACGTACATATCTTAAACTGCATCAAAAAGTCCAGTCAAAATCTAGGTCTTCTCTACCGCAACAACAAAACAAGGTAAGTGCTTTTGTAGAACAATCTACCTCTTCAGACCATAAGATAACAATGACAAAAGGACATTTTATACAAGTTCAGAAAACATCCCAGCCAATAAAATAATGCCATAAAAAGACATGATTCAATGCAATCTCTTAGGTCTTAGAAGGCTATTATTTTATGGTCCTAGAGACATGAATCATTCTCAAAGTTTGGGGACATTCCCTTGTAAGAACTGTAATTTCTGTCACTTAATAGACTCAGATTATACATATATATATCCCTTACTAGTAAAGTTTATAGGGTTAACACTTTTGTTACTTGTAGAACTAAAAATTTAGTATATTTAGCATTCTGTGCTGAATGTAAGACAAACCGTTCACTAATGGAGAGGATGAGAGAACATGTTAAGGAAATAAGAACACAGAATAGTAATAATTCTTTAGCTAAACACATAATAGAAACTGTTTAGGGACATGAATTTAGGTTTAAAGCGAGAGACAGGTAGGATAGGTGATATTCATAATGAAACTGAATATAGAGAGCTGTTTTCGGATTTTACATTTGCAGGCAGATAAGGAAGGGGGCCTGAATGATAAGGTCTCTTTAAGACCTAAATTGAAGAAAAGGAGATTGTATTGAATCGTGTTTTTATGGCATTATTTTATTGGCTGGGATGTTTTTTGAACTTGTATAAAATGTGCTTTTGTCATTGTTATTTTATTCTCTGAAGAAAGTAGATTATTCTATGAAAGCACTTACCCTTTTTATTGTTTTATATTAAAGTTTACCGACTAGCTTTTAGCACATTTGTTTTTATTTCATTTTCAGTATTTTATGTGCTGGTGGTTTTTCATTAGGTTTCTTATACTATTTTACATATCTATCTATATATCTATCTATATATCTATATATCTATATATATATATATATATATATATATATATATATATATATATATATATATGTAGGTTATCTTCAGTTTCCCGACAGATGACTTCACCGATACCCATTCCACCAACACGTCAATTCACCGACATTTCCAAACACTCCGTTAACTGCGTGGTTAATAAACACTTGGTCATCAACTTGAACTTTGCCCCTTACCACCGCGGTCAAATATTTGATGTGGTAGTGCGTTCCCGGAGTTGGTACATTTAGTAAGAGGGAGTGTGGGGGTGAAGCCCCCCACATTGGTGGGTCAGTGTTTTTGGGTAGTGTAACTTGTCAGGATGGCCAAGTGTTTGCTAACTGCATGGTTAATGTCGGGTTTGGAAATGTCGGTGAATTGACGTGTCGATGGAATGGGTGTCAGTGAAGTTGTCTGTCGGGAAACTGAAGGTAACCGATATAGATATATATATATATATATATATATATATATATATATATATATACACACACATATGCAGACACACACACACACACACACACACACACACATGTATATATATATATATATATATATATATATATATATATATATATATATATTAGAATTCAGTTTTTATTCTTTAGTCAAGGCAATAGAAGTGCAGTGTTTCATGTATGCACTAAAAAGATGGTGCTTCTGGCATGTCAGAATCATATTTGCATACTTACAAATACAGCAAACCATCATTTCATCACAAAGTATACAAATATGATTCTGGTGGTTATTAATCCATATCACAGAAGAAGCAGTAATAATAAGTAATATCTGAAGTGGTCATCAGAATCCAATCAAGCTATAACTATGTGCAAACATGTCACATTGCCTAATAGCAATTTCTGATTAAATGAATAAATGGCTAGTGTGCTGTCATTAAATAAAACACAATTTCTAAAGAATTCTTAACAGTCCATTTGTTGTCCCCTTTCCTCTCTGTCTCTTCTTTCTCTCTCCTTTTCATGTTGCTTTTTTTCTACAGTTCCAGAAGGCCCTGGGGCAACTCATCTGTATGCTTCTCAGGAGACAGTATGTTCATCACCTCCTCCTACCCGCCCAGGAATGTCTTTGCAGGATGTTGGGGTCCCCCACCATGAGGCAGCTCAGTAACCATGTGCACCATGATTTTCAAACTCTAGTTCACAAAGCAGATGATAAGGTAGTGAAGAGGCATCTACACCCACTGCAATGTCTCCTCCAGCAGATGAAAGACTTACTGGCCTGGTCACCTCGGACCATCAAGCCACTGTAGGCCTCCTCTCCCACACCATCCTATCTCCTGGTCCATCACAGAGGGGGTGGGGTGTAACAGAGGCCATTCAGACTCAGTTCTCAGTTGATATGTTGTTCTTATGTCCCTCCCATTTGTGGCTGACTGCCATCTGTATGTCTTGCTCTCCTAGGGTCAGCCCACCATATTTTTCCTGTCTGTACTGTCTGTAATTGTCATTGGGGTGGGTGGTTCTGTTCTCAAAAGCACAGTTCTTTCCTCTACCACCACCTCCTTCATAATCCATTCAATGTGTCCCTTCTGTCTGTCCCTTGTCTTCTCTCTCTCTTATTATCAGCTTGCTTTTTCTTCCCACTTTCCAGTCTTGTAAAAGTCCAAACAGTTCACATGGAATAGCAGAAACCTTAAAACAGTTTGGGAAAGTTGTAGGCCAGTGGCACTCAGCTTATTTTTGCACAGGTTCTCATAGGACATTGAAAGATGTCCAAGCAGACCCTGGCCCACCACCATTTACAGAAAATACCCAATAGAATTTATGATTTTGCTATACATTTGGAGTGTTTGGAGCAGAGGTGCTTACCGTGTAGCAGTGGTTAGCCATACCCTGTACAGTAACAAACACCTGGAAAAGAACATTTTCCCTGTAGAATAGTACATAAAACTCTACCTTGTAAAGCAGTAAATATTAAGCAAATACCTTGTGTACCAACAAGCTTAGGGCTTCCAGTGGCAGTTCAGATTTAGTAGAATATAGTTTTGTATAAACATTAACATTAGCAGAATTTAATACTGTTTGCCATAATCTGCCCCAATAAGAAGCACCCTTATTAGTCTCCACCAACAAAGCGCCTTCAGTAGCCTTCTGTTCTCAGTATACCACCTCCGTGTTTCTCAGCAATCAAAGCACTGGACAGCGTGGACATGCAGTTTCCTAACTACTCTGTAGCCAGCTTGGTGGACAAGGGCATCTTGAGACAATGTAGCAATCAACTCATGTTTACTAACAATCACTTAATCCTTAAAGAAACAGACACAGTATGTGTGAGGTGTACCTACAAAATTACACTGGAGGTTAAATACTAGCATAAAAGTGCACATCAGGCTGTTGAAACCATGCAAACAAAACCTGCCTCACATAGCACACAGCAAACTTGTAGATTAATGTATGCTTAGGAGCTTAAAAGCAATTGTCCTAAACAACAAAGATTGCCAAGACCACCCATTGGCAAAGCTATGCCTCCGCAAGTCAGAAGGCACTCAGAAAAAAACAATACCTAGCACCACATATGCAGTTATTCTCAATAGAGCCCCAAATCCTAAGCCTCTAAGGAAAACAAACACACTTCCCAGGGCTCTCAACATATGGCAACCCATTGCAAAATTTACTAATGCCGCTATAACCAAACCAAACAAGGCGAAGATAATGGTTAGTTATTTATCTAGAGCCAGGCTCCACCAAGGGACATATGCACTGAAGTCACTGCACCATAGGTATCAGTGTGATCTCATCATAAACCATGTAGGTGTAAATGACCTGAGATGTACCTCCCTGGACCATATGATGAGAGACATTATGGAGTTCTCAGACTGTGTCTTAGGCTGGTATCAGCCTAGAAGTGGGCAGCATATTACAATCACAAAGGATGATGCCCCAAAAGATGATTGATTTCAACAACTGTCTGTCTTTCTTATGTCATTCTAAGGGGATCCAATATTTGTCAGCTTGGGAGATCATGGTTAACAAACCACATTGCTTTTCCAATGATTGTCTGCATCTGTCCCCTCTAGGCTTTTGATTACTGGCTAAAACTTTACCCACCCCCACAGAGCTTTATTTTAGCAATGCCAAATTGACACAGCAAAATCAACTCAACTGCACTACAAGATGTTACTGCTCAATGCCAGGAGCTAAATAAAAAAATATGCTCACTACAAGCTCTCCTCACATTTGAGAATATAAACATCTGTGCAGTTACTGAGACGTAGTTTAAAGAAGTAAAGAGTACCCTGGCAGGGCAAGGTTTCAGTGACTTCCACACGTTTAGACCAGCAGCTGCACAGACAAGGGCTAAAGGTGGTGGTGTCTCAGTATACAACAGTAACAAGCATACCACTATGGTGGCCGAACATGATGACATATTGGAGTTCCTCCACATGCAGATCACCATAGACAAAATCCTGTACCCTATCCTATCCTGCTCCAGGTCACCCTTTATGTCCCAAGAAGCCCACAATGCATACTTGGACCCACAGGAGACACTTACCATCCACCCTAACACCCTTCTCATGGGAGACTTTAATTACCCCTCTATAGACTGCAAATCATATACAGTGTAAAATCTGCAGGCACTCATAAATACAAACACCCATAAACAAAGAGTGAATACACCCTCTAGAAGCTCCAACATAATGGACCTTGTACTCAAAAATGTGGGAGAATGCTGCAACCGCCACCCTCTCAATGTTTTGTGCTCCCTGGTAAGGTCCAACCATCATGCTGTCTCCTTCAAAATCAAAATCAACTCTGTAACCCAAGTAAATGTTAGGGTAATGTAAGGGTAATGTAAGGGTAATGCTGCTCAATGCCAGAAGTCTCAATCTCAAGATGCACGCACTCGAGGCCCTTCTCAATATGGAGAACATCGATGTCTGTGCTGTGACAGAAACCTGGTTCAAGGCTCCTGAGAGCACCCCAGCACTAACAGGTTTCACCTCATATCATGCGTTCCGGCCCCAAAATCCGGACAACACCAAGAAAGGAGGGGGGGTGTCCATATTCATAAAGGACACCCACACCTCAAGGTTGGTGGCAACGCCCGATGCATCGGAGACCATCCAGGTGCAATTAACCATAGGCAAGACTGCTCTGCAATTTGTAGCATGTTACAGGCCACCCTCTCAAACTCAGGAACCTCACATGGCCTTCCTGAAAACATTGGAGGGATAAATGTATCTCCAAACACCATCATACTAGGTGACTTCAACCATATGATGAGAGACATTATGGAGTTCTCAGACTGTGTCTTAGGCTGGTATCAGCCTAGAAGTGGGCAGATTACAATCACAAAGGATAGCCCCAAAAGATATTTAAAAGGTCTTTTATGTTTTTAGGGATTATTTTATTGGGGATTATGTAAAACATTGCTTTTCCAATGATTTTCTCTGAATAGGTTTTATTAGCTAAATTTTATCTTCACAGAGTTTTAGCATGCTTTTAGCACATTTTTATTCATTCATAATTATGTCTGTGATGCCGCTCCCATTGCTGCAGTCCTACATATGGGTATTCCGCTGTCACACATCGGCCAATACCAAGGGCTAGACGTGGTCATCGGCCCGGACTGCGCAAGTGTTTCAGTACAAATGCGCATGACCGCGCCATAACCTCAGTCTTTCTTGCGCGGGTCCTAAGCAAAAGCAGCATTTGCAAGTGCCGTTGGGTTTGAATTTTGAGTTCTCAGACCGGAACCAATGCAAATGTACCCTCTAGCCTTTCGTCCTTTTCTTGCCTCAGTATTGCCGGATGTCAGAAAAAGTTAATAACTGTATTTCTTGTGGGAAACAGATTCCTCATAGGGATTACCATTCACTCTGTATTCCTTGTTTAGGGCCTGAGCACGACGTTGTTGGTGCGGCTTGTAACTTTAACAAGCGATATAAAGATCGGTTGGACTGTGCTAGGCTGGTGTTTGGTAACTAAATTACAACATGCTGCCGATCCCGCCTGGTTTTCTAAAACGCAAAGCAAGTCTTTGCGGTCCAAACAGGATGAGTCGCCTGGACGCCGGTTCTGTAGAACCACTGACTACTTCAGGGCTCCTTCTGAAGTTTACCTGAGTCTCAAGGAGCCTTTGTTACTCAGGAAGTGGCTTCTCCTGTGTTAGGCCAGGCTGAGGTGCTTCTCTGATGTCAGTGGTTCCTCCCTCATAGGGTAGTAGGCCTCCTCCTTCTCAAAGCAAAGCCCATTCTAAGTCTAAGTCTGCCCATGCTGGTGCTAGTCCCCAGGGTCCAGCTCCTAGGAAGCACATGTTAAAGATGGCTGAAGATTTGATTACTTTAATTAGGGGTTCTATGCCCACCTCAAGAGGCCCAGGGTAGAGACAGAGTTGGAGGGTTTGGTTCAGTCTTCCAATGAGTCAGATTCCTCTGTGAAGAACTTCAGGATTTCCTCCTATTCTGATTCGGAGGCTGAGGACTACTCCACTCTGCATCCTAGGAAGATTTTTCTTTCTCTGAGACTTTGCATTCCATGAGGGAACATTTCAAATGGGAGCCAGGATTATTCTGATTCTCGAAAAGGCTAGAGAATTCTTGTTTTGCCTCAGCATAGGCCCTTGGCTATTCCCCTGTACTGGATGTTGTTCAGGATGTATTTTCTGAGGCTGCCCTTAACCCAATTCTCTGCCTCCTGCCCGTTAAACCAGATAGATACTACAGGGTTCCCGTGGCTCACAAGTACTTATATAAGAGTCCTAGGGCTGATCCAGAAACTATTACTCAAGGCCCCAAAGGTGTTAGGGCTTCTGTGGTTATGAATCCAGTTCCTCTGTACAAGGATTCTAGGTCCCGGATAGGTGGGGTAAAAAACTGTATACCTCTTCTACTTTGGCTATGAGAGCTTTAAATTGTCAGTTTCATATGCTCAGGTATCAAAATTATTTGCTGGGCCAATTGAAATGTAAAGTAGATGCTTTAGCTGAAGGTATTGAATGTAAGGAGCTTCAGGATTTAGTGCATGCTTCAGACCAAGTTGGTAAGCATTCTTTGCAGTGTGGTTTTGATGCTTTACAGGCTTCTTCCAGGGTGGCTGCTACTAGTTCAGTTGTTTGCAGGCATGCCTGGCTTAAAGATCAGACCTTGTCAGAGCATGTTAAGGCTCGAATTATGGATGCTCCTCTGCAATCTGATGTTCTTTTGGCCCTCCAGTAGAATCAGTTTTGAAAAAATGGAGGAAAAAGCTAAGTCTATGCAGACAGTTAAGGACTTTTACAGGTTCAGCCCCTAAGTTCAGTAGGAATTGGCCTGCTAAGGGATGGTCTTTCCCCGTTGGATTATCATCTAGGGGCAGGTCGAAGACTCAAATTTTAACAGTGTAAAATCTGCAGGCACTCATAAATACAAACACCCATAAACAAAGAGTGAATACCCCCTTAGAAGCTCCAACATAATGGACCTTGTACTAAAAAATGTGGAGAATGCTGCAACCGCACCCTCTCAATGTTTTGTGCTCCTGGTAAGGTCCAACCATCATGCTGTCTCCTTCAAAATCAAAATCAACTCTGTAACCCAAGTAAATGTTAGGGTAATGAAGGTAATGTAAGGGTAATGCTGCTCAATGCCAGAAGTCTCAATCTCAAGATGCACTCGGGGCCCTTTCAATTGAAAATTTTCCCCGGGGCGTCCGGCCCCAAAATTCCCCGGACAACACCAAGAAAGGAGGGGTGTCCATATTCATAAAGGACACCCACACCTCAAGGTTGGTGGCAACGCGATGCATCGGAGACCATCCAGGTGCAATTAACCATAGGCAAGACTGCTCTGCAATTTGTAGCATGTTACAGGCCACCCTCTCAAACTCAGGAACCTCACATGGCCTTCCTGAAAACATTGGAGGGATAAATGTATCTCCAAACACCATCATACTAGGTGACTTCAACTACCCTAATATAGACTGGGAACACTACTCAAGCCCAAACACTCTAACCCAAAGATTCCTGGAGTTCATAAACTCAAATGCCATGGAACAACTAGTCACCATCCCCACAAGAGGAGAAAACATACTTGATCTCATCATCACGAACATGGGATCAAAATGTTCAACACCGGAAGTATACCCCTCACTGGTGAGATCAGATCATAAACTAATCTCGCTGGAGGTCCTCATCCCGCCCCGACCTGAAACAAAAAGACCACAGTGAAAAACTTCTCAAAAGCCGATTTCACACTTCTAAAAACTAGTGTGGTCTCCTTTAAGGCCCCTGAGCCAGTGGTAAACATTACTCAAACCGCTGAATCACTTACAAATGACTTCTACCAGCACCTACAGGACTGCATGGATCAGGCAATCCCAAACAAAATTAAGACTCTCTGTACCAAAGGCAAGCGTCCAGTCTGGTGGACCCCAGCCATAAACAAGCTCTACAACAAAAGCAGGAAGCTACTACAAGATAGAGCAAAATCCTTGAAAGGTAAGACACCTTTGATCATTATAAGTAAAAAAACTAAGAGCTCTCATAAAATCATCCAAGGCAAATTTTGAGAGAAAAATCGCCAAGGACTCTAAAGACAATCATAAGGCCTTCTTTAGCTATGTTAGAAACCTAGGAGGAAACTCCCAGATATGCTCAGAATTAGTTCAAAATGATGTGAAAATTACTGAACCTACACACATTGCCAACATACTGGCTGACAGGTTCAGTGCAAACTTCCCCACAAAAGGAGAGATATCTATTCCAGAGGATTGTAGCCCCCCAAACATCTCCAACGCCCAGGTGAGAACTGCCCTCACTAAGGCAAAAAACACAGCATCCATGGGCCCGGATGGTGTCCCCGGCTGTGTGCTTCATGAACTCAACGAGGAATTAAACCCACAGTTAGGACAGCTGTTTAATCTTAGCCTCACCTCACGCATTCCAAGGAGTGGCGCACGGCGACTGTGGTCCCACTTCATAAGGGGGTGCCTCCACAGACCCTGGAAATTACCACCCCATTAGCTTGACAAGCCTTATCTGCAAAGCCATGGAGAGGATCATAATGGAACTCATAAATAAAGACATAGGGAACTTGCAGACTTTGGATCCAACCCAGTTTGGCTTTGTCAAAGGCAGATCCTGCCTCTTAAACTTGGTTGACTTTTTGAGACAGTCACCAAGGCCATTGATGAGGGAAAGGCAGTCCATACAGCCTACCTCGACCTGGCAAAGGCCTTCGACACAATACCCCACTCAGGTATCATCGAAAAACTCATCAGCTTGAATGTAAACCCATACATCACAAGATGGGTTGCAAACTGGCTAAGTGACAGAACCCACAGGGTCAGAGTTGCTGGAGCCATGTCAGACTCAAAGCCTGTCACAAGTGGTGTCCCACAGGGCTCAGTCCTGGGTCCACTCTTGTTCGGCATCTACTTTTCTGAAGTACAAGCAAACACAGGAGGGTTATGGCTGACAAAGTTTGCAGATGACTGCAAACTGGCCATAGTCGAAAACACATCTGACACAGATATCCTCCAGAAGGGCCTCACAGAAATGGATAACTGGTGCCAGAGCCATGGCCTGAAGTTAAACGCCAAAAATGCATAGTCATACCCTTGGGAAAAACAAGGTTACCCCTAGCTACCATATAGGTGGCAATCCACTGAGCACAGAAAAAGTCATCAGGGATCTGGGGACCCAGGTTGACAGTAGCCTTGTTTGACACTCATGTTGCTAAAGTAGTTAGGAAAACCTTCTATATCGCCCACCTGATCATGAAGGGATTCACATCTAGATCAAGCGGGATCATCGTCCCCCTGTACTCATTACTCATTAGACCTATGATTGTGTACAATGCCCTGTTCGAATGTATCTGACCAGACACCTGCTGCAGCTTGAAAGGCCCCAAAAGTTCCTCACCAAAAGGATAAAGGGTCTCAAAAATATGTCTTATGCTGCCCGACTGAAAGAACTCCAGCTCTATTCAGTTTCATACCGCTTGCTCAGAGGTGACCTGTGCCTGACATATAAGGCCATGTCAAACCCAGATTTGATGAATATGCTTCACCTCAAAAAATCTAGATCCCTCAGAACCACAAGGGCGGGAGACTTAAACCTTGACACGGTTATAAATAGAACGTGCTGGAGGGACAGATTCATCACCCAGAGACTCCCTATGCTGTGGAACAAAATCCCGGTACATGTGAGGCAGAGCACCTCGCTGGCCTTGTTCAAGAGGAATCTTGACCAATGGATGGGAGATCGCAGATATACCCCAGGGATTACTTCAGTGTCACTGTTTGACAGAGGCACAGCAAAATGATAGGCATAGTTTTTATTCAAACTAAAGGGGTGGCGAAAGCCACATAACTATGGGCAAGGCTTATAAATGCCCTTGGGCAGATAGCCTAGTATGAACCTATGAACCTATGAACCTATGTTAGGAACTATCAAAGGCAAACTACTGTTTATTAAGTGATTGCTTGTCAAAATTCAGTGTCCCTCCAAACCCCAAGAACACATCAGTCTACACTGAATTGCACTCAAAAACTCTGTACAACCATGTAAATGGCTGTATAGAGGCTGCTGTACCTACCAGATGTAATCCAAAAACTAATCCCAGAAACAAACTGCCCTGGTGGCATCCCAAATTAAACACTGTATACAACAAAAGCAAAAAAAAAAAAAAATTGTGGCAAATGTCAGGAAGGGTAAGTGCCATAAAGATAAAAATTCTCCCATCAAACTAAATAGGCAACTAAGAGGGCGAATTAGGTCAAACAAAGCCATATTTGAGGTTAAGATATCCGCACAGGTGAAAATATAACCATAAGACCTTCTTCAGTATGTCACAAACCCAAGGAAACTAACACACACGATTTGCTGTACCCTCAACAGAGGCAAGTCAGATATTGACGACAGGCGCCTCGGAGTCAGCCTGGGAGCTCATTTCAGAGGAAAATGGATTCAAGACCTTTGGCCCCCAGAGCTACTTCACTTGCATATCAACATGAAAGAGATGCTGGCAGTTCAATTTGCTTTGGAAGGATTCAAGAGCCTACTTCATCCAGGACTGGTGTTGATTCGAACAGACAACACAACTGTCATGTGGTACATCAACAAGCAGGGGGGAACTCATTCTTACCCTCTTTGCAGACAAGCAATGCTGTTATGGGAAACTGCTTTGAATCTGCACATCACTCTTCGAGCACAGTTTCTGCCAGGAGCACAAAATTCGTTAGCAGATGTTCTGAGCAGACAGATTGTGGATCCTCACGAATGGAAATTGGACCCTCAGGTATTTCTTCAGTTGACCAACTGCCACTGTTTTTCACAAGGCTGTTTCATCCAAAAGCCTGGAAAATAGATGCACTATCCTTCAGTTGGAGCAACCTTCACGTGTATGCTTTTCCTCCTTTGCCTCTTCTTCCAAAGTTGCTGTTGAAAGTCAGGAGGGACAAACCTTGCATGATCCTTATAGCACCGGATTGGCCTCGTCAGCATTGGTACCCTCTGTTGAGGAGCTTAATTCATGGAACACCTTGGCCATTACCACAGATTCCTCACTTATTGTCTCAGGAAAACAATCATTTTCTCAATGTCAGGGTGCAATCCCTACACCTGACAGCCTGGCACATTCTGTTTTAGAGAAGGAGGGCCTTCAGCTCCCTCAACAAGTTTTGGATGTTATTTTGGAAGCCAGGCGTCCTAGTACTCGAAAAGTTTATGCTAATAAATGGAAGAGATTTTTTCTTTGGAGTTCAGCTAAAGGCTTTGATGTCAAATTGCCTAATTTGAGTTGTACATTGCAATATTTGACTATTTTATTGGACAAGGGTTTGTCCTTCTCTTCTGTAAAGTGCATGCTGCAGCTATTTCTGCTCACTATGATTGTGACCCTCCTTTATTTTCACATCCATTGGTTAAACAGTTTCTTAGAGGGCAAAGAATATAAGACCCCACGGAGGGCTCCTACTCCTACCTGGGATCTTAATTTTGTTTTGGAAAAGCTGACTCTGCCTCCTTTGAACCTGCAGCTACAGCTGAATTGAAGTTGTTGTCTTGGAAGACTGCCTTTTTATTGGCTGTTACTTCTGCTAGAAGGGTATCTGAATTACAGGCCCTCATGGCAGTGGAACCTTTTCTGATTTTTCACAAGGACAGAGTTTCCTTACGTACTAATCCTACTTTTCTGCCTAAAGTGATTTCTAATGTGGCATTGAACCAATCTATACATTTGCCTACTTTTATGCTGACCCCAAAATGAAGGGGAAAAAGTTTTGCATTCTTTGGATGTACATAGGCAGTTAAGGTATTATTTGTTCAGAACCAAAGAGTTCAGAAGATCTCAACAATTATTTGTTTCATTTGCTTTGACTTCACGAGGAAAGCTGTCTCGAAACAAACTATTTCCAAGTGGATTGGCCATTGTATTGCTTTTTGTTACTCTCATCATGGAAAGGAGGTTCCAGTTGGGATCAGGCCTCATTCTACTAGGGCTACGGCCACCTCTACTGCTTTTTTTGAGAGGGGTAGCTACTAAAGACATTCTAGAGGCAGCTACTTGGAGTTCTGTACATACCTTTACAAAGCATTATCATTTACCTCTTTATTCTAGGTCTAGGGCTGGGTTTGCCACTGCAATCTTACAGGGCATGTTAGCAGCTCCTAATGCTATTTAGTTGGCCAGCCTCCCTTTTTTCCGTTGCTCTGGGATTCTACCCATATGTAAGGACTGCAGCAATGGGAGACGAAGAACATAGTACAGTTTTGTACCTACCATAAATGTAGATGTTCGAGGATCTCCATTGCTGCAGTCCAATTTTCCCCCCTCCTTCCCCCTTTTCTTTTTAGGTTGGGGTTTGGGTGGTGTTTTTTGCATTCTGACATCTGAGGCAAGAAAGACTGAGGTTATGGCGTCGGTCATGCGCATTTGTACTGGCACGTACTGACGTCAGTCTCGGGCGCCGATGACCGACGCCGGTTCTAGCCCTTTGGTATTCGGGCCGATTGTGGACAGCGGAATACCCATATGTAAGGACTGCAGCAATGGAGATCCTCGAGCATCTACATTTATGGTAGGTACAAAACTGTACTTTTTTCATTAGGTTTCTTATACTATTTTACATATCTATCTATATATCTATCTATATATCTATATATATATATATATATATATATATATATATATATATATAGATATATATGTATACATGTAGGTTATCTTCAGTTTCCCGACAGATGACTTCACCGATACCCATTCCACCAACACATCAATTCACCGACATTTCCAAACACGCCATTAACCGCGTGGTTAATAAACACTTGGTCATCAACTTGAACTTTGCCCCTTACCACCGCGGTCAAATATTTGATGTGGTAGTGCATTCTCGGAGTTGGTACATTTAGTAAGAGGGAGTGTGGGGGTGAAGCCCCCCACATTGGTGGGTCAGTGTTTTTGGGTAGTGTAGTTTGTCAGGATGGCCGTGTGTTTGCTAACTGCATGGTTAACGTCGGGTTTGGAAATGTCGGTGAATTGACATGTCGATGGAATGGATGTCAGTGAAGTCATCTGTCGGGAAACTGAAGGTAACCGATATATATATATATATATATATATATATATATATATATATATATATATATATATATACACATATGCGCACACACACACACACACACACACACACACACACACACACACACATATATATATATATATATATATATATATATATATATATATTAGAATTCAGTTTTTATTCTTTAGTCAAGGGAATAGAAGTGCAGTGTTTCATGTATGCACTAAAAAGATGGTGATGGTGCTTCTGGCATGTCAGAATCATATTTGTATACTTTGTCATGAAATGATGGTTTGCTGCATTTGTTAAGTATTGCAGTTAAGTCACACAGTTTCAGTCTAATAGTGGGGATGATTGTTCTGTGTTAATGGCTAAATAAAGATTAATACTCTATCACAGGTAAAATTCAAGTTGTATTGTAAAATGTATAATCTTCAAATTGCAATGGCATTTGAACTGTTTTGGTAATGTCTTCGGTGACTTCCAGAACTTTCCTCCATTTCAGCAATGACTGTATACTTTAAGGTACCACATCAAAGCTGGAAAGTTTATGCAGAAATTAGCTAACTGCTATATATATATATATATATATATATATATATATATATATATATATATATATATATATATATATTTAGTTTGATTGCATTAATGCAAATTGCAGTGCCTTGGGCCATGTTGAATAACATACCAAGTTAATAATGAATTACCATAGAGTAGAACTAATGCTAGTTCTATAATCACATGCATACAGTTGAACAGTATTGTGAATAATCCATCACATCTTAGACTAGTCAGTTTGAAATTGTTTGAAAGGTTAGCAAATCCTGCAGAAATGTTGCCTCCCAGAAACTGACTTTATGCCTCGGCTGCTATGGATGCATAGCTTTCAGAAGCAGATGACTAGATCAAAAGACATCCCCACATATCGACATTGTGGTGACTCAGAATGCATTAATTCATGAATTTTCAGCACTGACTGCAACAATTTATTGAAGCTGAACATCAAGACCTTCTTGCAGCAAAGGTGTACACCACAGTAGATTTTCTAGGATGAATGCCATCTCATCTTATTAATAATTTAACACAAGTTGTAATTAGTGAATTGCGTTTAGCAGTGGTGCACACAGTAATGGGATGAGTAAGCAGCTTTCCTTTTCTCCAATTGTTTCTATTATCTCCACAGCTCCAGAAGAGATACGGTACAACAGCGAATAGCACCAGTGAAGTGCAGACAGGTTGTTGCAGTGTGCTCTTAAGTATGGAAAATACTGAATAAAATTAAGTAATATAAAATATATATGCCCTTTAAAAAAGGGTACCTTTCATTGGTGATCCATAAAGTTTCATTTGATAGTTTATCACAATCAGATAATCAGCCCATACTCCGTACATGAAAACATATATTAATGTAAGTATATTATTGATGTTAATGTAAGTATATTATTGATATTAATGTAAATATATTATTCTGAACTGCTGAAGTAGAAGGAGGCCCCTACATCATTAACGGGTACTTTGGTAACAAAGGCATTACATGTCATGGAAACAGGTGTCTCTATTTAATTCTGCAGTCATCCATTGCACATTGCTTCTGACATCTCATTTCACCAAGTAAAGTGGTTATTAATCCGTATCACAGAAGAAGCAGTAATAATAAGTAATATCTGAAGTGGTCATCAGAATCCAGTCAAGCTATAACTATGTGCAAACATGTCATATTGCCTAATAGCAATTTCTGATTAAATGAATACATGGCTAGTGTGCTGTCATTAAATAAAACACAATTTCTAAAGAATACTTAACAGTCCGTTTGTTGTCCCCTTTCCTCTCTGTCTCTTCTTTCTCTCTCCTTTTCATGTTGCTTTTTTTCTACAGTTCCAGAAGGCCCTGGGGCAGCTCATCTGTATGCTTCTCAGGAGACAGTGTGTTCATCACCTCCTCCTACCCACCCAGGAATGTCTTTGCAGGATGTTGGGGTCCCCCACCATGAAGCAGCTCAGTAAGCCATGTACACCATGATTTTCAGACTCTAGTTCACACAGCAGTTGATAAGGCAGTGAAGAGGCATCTACACTCACTGCAATGTCTCCTCCAGCAGATGAAAGACTTACTGGCCTGGTCACCTCGGACCATCAAGCCACTGTAGGCCTCCTCTCCCACACCATCCTATCTCCTGGTCCATCACAGAGGGGGTGGGGTGTAACAGAGGCCATTCAGACTCAGTTCTCAGTTGATATGTTGTTCTTATGTCCCTCCCATTTGTGGCTGTCTGCCATCTGTATGTCTTGCTCTCCTAGGGTCAGCCCACCATATTTTTCCTGTCTGTACTGTCTGTAATTGTCATTGGGGTGGGGGGTTCTGTTCTCTAAAGCACAGTTCTTTCCTCTACCACCACCTCCTTCATAATCCATTCAATGTGTCCCTTCTGTGTGTCCCTTGTCTTCTCTCTCTCTTATTATCAGCTTGCTTTTTCTTCCCACTTTCCAATCTTGTAAAAGTCCAAACAGTTCACAGGGAATAGCAGAAACCTTAAAACAGTTTGGGAAAGTTGTAGGCCAGTGGCACTCAGCTTATTTTTGCACAGGTTCTCATAGGACATTGAAAGATGTCCAAGCAGACCCTGGCCCACCACCATTTACAGAAAATACCCAATAGCATTTATGATTTTGCTATACATTTGGAGTGTTTGGAGCAGAGGTGCTTACCATGTAGCAGTGGTTAGTCATACCCTGTACAGTAACAAACACCTGGAAAAGAACATTTTCCCTGTAGAATAGTACATAAAACTCTACCTTGTAAAGCAGTAAATATTAAGCAAATACCTTGTGTACCAACAAGCTTAGGGCTTCCAGTTGCAGTTCAGATTTAGTAGAATACAGTATTGTATAAATATTAACATTAGCAGAATTTAATACTGTTTGCCATAATCTGCCCCAATAAGAAGCACCCTTATTAGTCTCCACCAACAAAGCGCCTTCAGTAGCCTTCTGTTCTCAGTATACCACCTCCGTGTTTCTCAGCAATCAAAGCACTGGACAGCATGGACATGCAATTTCCTAACTACTCTGTAGCCAGCTTGGTGGACAAGGGCATCTTGAGAAAATTTAGCAATCAACTCATGTTTACTAACAATCACTTAATCCTTAAAGAAACAGACACAGTATGTGTGAGGTGTACCTACAAAATTACACTGGAGGTTAAATACTAGCATAAAAGTGCACATCAGGCTGTTGAAACCATGCAAACAAAACCTGCCTCACATAGCACACAGCAAACTTGTAGATTAATGTATGCTTAGGAGCTTAAAAGCAATTGTCCTAAACAACAAAGATTGCCAAGACCACCCATTGGCAAAGCTATGCCTCCGCAAGTCAGAAGGCACTCAGAAAAAAACAATACCTAGCACCACATATGCAGTTATTCTCAATAGAGCCCCAAATCCTAAGCCTCTGAGGAAAACAAACACACTTCCCAGGGCTCTCAACATATGGCAACCCATTGCAAAATTTACTAATGCCGCTATAACCAAACCAAACAAGGCGAAGATAATGGTTAGTTATTTATCTAGAGCCAGGCTCCACCAAAGGACATATGCACTGAAGTCACTGCACCATAGGTATCAGTGTGATCTCATCATAAACCATGTAGGTGTAAATGACCTGAGATGTATCTCCCTGGACCATATGATGAGAGACATTATGGAGTTCTCAGACTGTGTCTTAGGCTGGTATCAGCCTAGAAGTGGGCAGCATATTACAATCACAAAGGATGATTCCACAAAAGATGATTGATTTCAACAACTGTCTGTCTTTCGTATGTCATTCTAAGGAGATCCAATATTTGTCAGCTTGGGAGATCATGGTTAACAGACCACATTGCTTTTCCAATGATAGTCTGCATCTGTCCCCTCTAGGCTTTTGAATACTGGCTAAAACTTTACCCACCCCCACAGAGCTTTATTTTAGCAATGCCAAATTGACAAACCTACTGACACAGCAAAATCAACTCAACTGCACTACAAGATGTTACTGCTCAATGCCAGGAGCTAAATAACAAAATATGCTCACTACAAGCTCTCCTCACATTTGAGAATATAAACATCTGTGCAGTTACTGAGACATAGTTTAAAGAAGTAAAGAGTACCCTGGCAGGGCAAGGTTTCAGTGACTTCCACACATTTAGACCAGTAGCTGCACAGACAAGGGCTAAAGGTGGTGGTGTCTCAGTATACAACAGTAACAAGCATACCACTATGGTGGCCAAACATGATGACATACTGGAGTTCCTCCACATGCAGATCACCATAGACAAAATCCTGTACCCTATCCTAGCCTGCTCCAGGTCACCCTTTATGTCCCAAGAAGCCCACAATGCATACTTGGACCCACAGGAGACACTTACCATCCACCCTAACACCCTTCTCATGGGATACTTTAATTACCCCTCTATAGACTGCAAATCATATACAGTGTCAAATCTGCAGGCACTCATAAATACAACCACCCATAAACAAAGAGTGAATACACCCTCTAGAAGCTCCAACATAATGGACCTTGTACTCAAAAATGTGGGAGAATGCTGCAACCGCCACCCTCCCAATGTTTTGTGCTCCCTGGTAAGGTCCAACCATCATGCTGTCTCCTTCAAAATCAAAATCAACTCTGTAACCCAAGTAAATGTTAGGAACTATCAAAGGCAAACTACTGTTTATTAAGTGATTGCTTGTCAAAATTCAGTGCCCCTCCAAACCCCAAGAACACATCAGTCTACACTGAATTGCACTCAAAAACTCTGTACAACCATGTAAATGGCTGTATAGAGGCTGCTGAACCTACCAGATGTAATCCAAAAACTAATCCCAGAAACAAACTGCCCTGGTGGCATCCCAAATTAAACACCGTATACAACAAAAGCAAAAAAAAAATTGTGGCAAATTTCAGGAAGGGTAAGTGTCATAAAGATAAAAATTCTCCCATCAAACTAAATAGGCAACTAAGAGGGTGAATTAGGTCAAACAAAGCCATATTTGAGGTTAAGATATCCACACAGGTGAAAATATAACCATAAGACCTTCTTCAGTATGTCACAAACCCCAAGGACAGCACATAGCAATGTGCTAAACTGGTGTTTAATGGTACTGTATTCACTGACCAAACTGAAAAACTATCCACAGGAGGTCAGCTGAGAAGTATATCCAAGAACACACTGGAGAGTATTCCACAGTTAAAATACAAATTTATTAAAACACAGCCAAGGATTGAACACTTTCATTAAAAACCTTCCTCAAAATTACTGAACATTCCTAATCACCATCCTTAAATACCTCCCCCAGTGTCACATGACCAAAAAAAAAAACTCCCCATCAAAATAAGTATTTCAAGTTTCGACACTTTTCATTAAAAGCATGTACATTCAATATTACAATAATAAACCTTAATACAAAATCAAACACATATCAATAAATACAAGCTTGTTAATTTTTTTTTAAAACAATGTAAGATTTAAGCTTTAAAACACTGGATATGGAAAGGGCTTCCTTCAACCCGGGGGGGGGGGGGTGCCATTCAATCTTATCTGCCACCGTAGTTCTTTTTCTTCCAAGATATCTTCCCATGCCCCCCCCCCCCCCGAGGTCCATCACTACACTTTCTAACACGAAAAAAGAAAAACTATGGTCGTTAAATTCCATAACCTGTTTAGCAAGGGCATTCCTGTCTTCCCCCTTTTTATTACCCAAAAGGTGCTCGTATATGCAGTCTCTAAAATTTCTCTTAGATTTTCCAACATAAAAAGGATTGTGTTTAAAGAATTAGAGAATTTGATTGTTTTTTGGGAAAGTTTTACTGCATGATTTTTACTGGATTTCTGTTTGAATAAATCAGAACAGTGTTTTACTGTGTTATTTTGACTCCTGGTCATTTGGAAGTGGTTCACAACTGAATCCATCCCAGTTTGGCTTTGCCAGAAGGCCATTCTTAGTGAACCTGGTGGACTTCTTTGACAAGGTCACTAAGGCAATGGATAAGGGGAAAGCGGTGCATACCGCCAACCTAGATTTGACTAAAGCATTTGATACAATGCACCACTTAAGCATTGCCAGCAAACTTACAGAATTAGGCATAAACCCCTTTATAACAAGCTGGATAGCTAGGTGGCTCACAGATAGGAACCAAGAGCTTAGGATAGGTGAGACCAACTGCAGAAAGAGGCCTGTCACCTGTGGAGTCCCACAGGGCTCTGCGCTGGGCCCACTCCTCTTTGGTATCTACTACTCAGATGTCAAAGCAAATATCAAAGGCCTCTGGCTGACTAAGACTGCAGATGATTGCAAACTGAAAGCACTTACTGAATCCTCCTGCATGAGGAGCCCCATCAGGAAGGTGTATCGCAGACAAACACTTGGTGCCAATGCCATGGCTTAAAACTCAATACCACGAAATGCATCATAGTACATTTTGGGACGTCAATCGTCACAGGTAATGCTGTCATCAATAAAAAGGGTCTATATTAGCAAATTGAAGGAACTGAAACACGAATACCATTTCATCGACACATATGTGTCGAACTCACAGGTAACTGAATGGCCACATCACAAAAATTGGTAGGCCAACTACACACAATACACCAGTACAAGCATTATAAAGTGGGGTATTCACCCCCCCACACCACCCAATGTGAGGGACTGTGCCCCCCACACCCCCTCTAACTAAATATACTAACTCTGAGATCGCACTACAGTGGGGAAAAGGGCAGATCCACTGGGACAGCCAACAGATTTTTTTTCCCTAGGAAAAATCTGTGATCTGGCCATTCAGTAAACTGTGAGTTTGACACATATGTGTCGATGAAATGGTATTCCCATTTCCATTCCTTTGATTTGCTAATATAGACCCAATAAAACACCACTAAAATTTAATTCACTAGTCAGGGATCTGGAAACCCATATAGCTAGTTCATAGGATCATAGGATCATATAGCAATAACCCACGCCTGGGTGTGGGTAATGCGGGATTTAACCACGGTTGGTGTGGTTTGGTCCTGAGAAGCCGAGGGACCAAACAAAGACAACCGTGGTTAAATCCGCATTACACCAGAAGTGGTTATTATTATACAATTACATTATTTAAGAAAATAAATAATTACTTTTCTTAAATAATGGCATTGTATAATGCCTCTTTGCTGCCCTTCCGCAGCTGTCTGGTATTCCGCGGCAGTTCTGATGTACTGAGCATGCCTAAGCAGTACATCAGAGCTGTGGGCAAAAGCAACGGAGAACGCAAGATCTCCGTTGCTTTTTACTGTTCTGCTATGTTAAATGGGTTTAACATAGCGAGACAGCTTTAAAATAAGCAACCGAGATCTCCGTTACTTATTTTAAAGCTGTCTCGCTATTAAACCCATTTAATATAGCGAGACAGGTTTAAAAAAAAAAACAACAGAGATCGCAAGATCTCCATTGCTTTTTACACACTGTGTCGCTATGTTAAAGGAGTTTAACATAGCGAGACAGCTTTAAAAAAGAGCAATGGAGATCTGCGTTGCTTTTTTTAAACTTGTGTCGCTATGTTAAACTCTTTTAACATAGCGAGACAGTGTTTTATACTAATGGAAAAATCCGGACTGGACCTTTTTCCGTTAGTATATTGAGGGATTTACAACGGGCACGCTGGTTGGGCTGGCCAATCAGCATGCACGTTTTAGAGGAAGAATTGTATAATAGAAGGTTGCTAGCTATTGGACCTGAGGCCCTTATAAGCCTAGCCAAGAGTTTAGTCCATGTTTAGACAAATCAGGACCTGATGCCCCTGTCCAGCAGGGACATGGGTGGAATCTCAGGGGTATCATTTCTTTTTTCCATCCAGTTATCCAAGTTGCACTTAAAAAGGGGAAAAGAGGTACTCTGCTTGATGTGGAGAGGGAGTCTATTCCATAGATGATGGAATCTCTGGGACACAAATCTGTCATACCAGCAAGTCTTGTTGATGTCACAGACCAGGTTGAGGCCACATATGTAGGTTACTTGAGTGGAGCTTGACTTGTGGATATGCAGCAGTCCCATTAAGGTGGGGTCCATGATCACCTTATATGCCAGACAGAAGTCACCTCTGAGGAGTCTGTATGAAACTGAGTAGACGGATAGGGATTTTAGCCTATCTGTGTGTAGGAGATGTTTGAGGCCCTGGATTCGCCTGGTGAGCAACCTCTGTGGTCTCTCCAGCTGCTGCATGTGCTTTGCGAGGTACATGCTGAAAGGTGCATTGTACTCAATAATGAGCCTTATAATGGAAGAATACAAGGATGTTATGATCTCCTTGTCCCTGGATGAGATACCCTTACTTATGAGGTGGGCCATGTAGAAGACTTTCTGTACAATGGATGCAACATGGTGGTCAAAAGTCAGGTTGCTAAGAACCTGGGTGCCCAAATCACTCATGAATGATTGAGTGCTTAGGACATTGTTATTCATGCAAAGATTTGTGGGGACATCACTCTCCCCAAAGGGGATGATGATGCATTTTTTGGTATTCAGCTTGAGGCCATGTTCCTGGCACCAGTCATTTGTCTGAGTGAGACCCTTGAGGAGGATATCCACATTACTAGGGGAATTGTTGACAGCACCCAGCGTGCAGTCAGCTGCAAACCTGATCAGCCATAGCCCATTGGTTTTGGCCTGCACCTCAGAAATGTATATCCCAAATAACAGAGGCCTCAAGACCGAACCCTGTGGTATGCCACTTGATACAGATCTACAACTTGAGGTGGATTCCCCTATTTTGACTACATGCATTCTTTCAGTGAGCCAGTTTGCTACCCATCTGGTAACATATGGATTTATGCCTAGTTGAGAGAGTTTATCTATTATGCCCGAGTGGGGAATAGTGTCAAAGGCTTTGGCCAGGTCAAAGTAGGCAGTGTGCACCTTCTTCCCCTCATCCATGGCTTTGGTGACTGTCTCAAAGAATTTGACCAAATTTAGCAGCCATGACCTCCCCTTGATGAAACCAAACTGTGTGAGATCAAGTGTTGCCAATGTCCTTGTTAATGAGGTCCATGATAATCCATTCTAATGCCTTGCAGATCAGGCTCGTTAGGCTGATGGGTCTATAATTTCCCGGATTGGTGGATGGTCCTCCTTTGTATAAAGGGATGACAGTGATTGTCCTCCACTCAGCTGGGACAAAGCCAGTACTCAGGCTGTGGTTGAATAGAGTGCCTAATGGTGCTGCAAGTTCCTGCCTGAGTTCACGTAGGATGCAGCCTGTGATGTTATTGTGTCCCATGAAGGCTGTATTTTTTGCCTTTGAGAGAGCAAGTGATGATCTGATCCCTAGATATAAGGGGAAGGGGTCAGGTACTGGAGATGTCCTGATTTACTGATGGGGGGAGGGAAAGAGGAATAAAGTTTTCAATGAATATGTCAGCCAGCAGGTTTTCTATTTCTATGGCATTTGTATATGTGGTGTCCTTGACCACCAGCTCTGAATAGATCTAGGTGCTTCATTTGAGGATGCAGACATATGTAAAGAAGGCCTTATGATTGTCTCTAGTAAATGTGGTGAATTTTGACTCAAAGTTTGCTTTGGAGGATTTCACTAGTGCTCTTATTTGCTTGTTCAGGCTAAGGGGCACCTGCTCCTTCTTGGTCTCGGACAACAATTTTTTTTGACTTCGAAAGTGACTGCTTTGTGGTTGAATCTTACCATAGAGGATGATACTATAGGGATGCTGCAGTGGTTACTCATGTTGGTTAATAACAAGTCCCAGATATTATTACCCCTTGTGGGGGTATCGACTAGCTGTTCCAAGGCATTTGCATTGACAAAATCAAATAATTTTTGAGCATTTGTGTTCTGGCATGAGTAGTTCTTCCAGTCTATGTTTGAGAAGTTAAAGTCACCCAGGATCAGGGTAAAGGGTTGAATCTTGATAGATTCAAAAAAGGTCCAAATATGTGGATTGAGCATCTTGAGTCAGATTTGGGAGCCAGTAACTAGCTATGAATTGAATAGGTGGCTTGTCAATGGTTAACCTCACCTGGAGTGTCTCCTGTGCATCATACTGTTTGACCAGTCTGGAGGTGTGTGTGTCTTTAATGTATTTTGAAACTCCACCTCCTTTGGCTTTACTGCCCACAGTTTGGGGTCTGAATGTATGATAGGATGAGCAATCAGGTAAGGCTGGGGTGATCTCTGCAGCTTTGAACCAGGTTTCTCTGACTGCACAGATGTCAGCATTTTCCAGGTTTAGGAATGCTTGTAATGAGTGCAGTTTCATGCTTAGATTCCTAGCATTTAGCAGCATGACCTTTAATTTGTGTTTTGTTTAAATTTTTATGTTGGCAGTTTTAATGTCAGCACTTTTCAAAAAAAGGCACTATAGGGGAGGCCAGGGCCTTTGTCAGAAGCCTGAACCCCAGGTGAGACAGATGAAGGCCATCTCTGGCAAAGTATTGTGGTCTTTCGATCATATCTTCTCAGGCTGTTAGGTACTAGATCCCCCTGGAATGACACAAGAAGCTAAGCCAATTGTTAAAGTCAATCATTTTCTGTTTGTATTGAGGCATCATTATGGGTGAAGGCAGAATGCTGCTTAAGGCTAGAGACATACCTGTTTGGGACACATAATCAGTGAGCTCAATCATGTCTCTCTTCATATAGTCCAGAGAGGTACATCTCAAGTCATTCATGCCAACATGGACAATGACAGAGTCATAACAGTACCTATTTGAGTGTGTGTGTGATATGGCGGACTCTGGTACCTGACGAACAACTAACTGTGACTTTCTCCTTATCCAGCCTGGAGAGAGGCACATCTGTGTGTCTCACAGTGGAGTCTCCTATGACTGATATATTGGGTTTATGGTGAGGCCTTAGTGGTTGTGAGGCACAGGTGTGTGGACTATGCATGGTATGTGGTGTGGAGGGCTGTGGAGATTGTGTGTTTTTTTGCCTTGGAGGTTTGGGTATGTTTATGTAGATGACCTCCATATATGTAGGTGTGTGTTGTGTAGGTGTGGGTGGTGTTTGAGGTGTAGTGATTGTGTTGACAATCTTAGTGCCAGATATACTAGCTTGAGGGGAGAGAGGTTGGACTCTAGGTTCCTAATGTAATTGCATCTCTCACAAATTGTGTTCCTAGGTGTTGATAGTACATGGTTGTCAGTGTACATGAGGCAGTTGCTACACTGTCTGAGGATGCCCATATCAACCAGACTGGCAGGAAAAACTGTAGGAAATTGTCCATTAATACTTGTCAAAATCTGAAGGAGAAAGGCCAGGGAGAGCTAAGGGGTGGGCCTAAAGCCCAAGTGCTTAAACCAAAACTAAGAGTTTAGAATAACACTTAACAATAACACTTCACAATTTTGACAGGCTATAACAAGCAGTAATAAATGCAACAGAAAATATTCAGTTTAACACTTTAGAGAACAGGCAGCAAATAGCAGGAAAAATCAAAGCAAGATGAAGTAACAGAGTGGTAGGAAGAAACACAAATTATAAAAATATAAGCAGCAGAATAAAGTGTCTTTTTTTCTTTGTTTTTTATAAAGTAAAAGGGATAGAGCAGGAATAGAAGATAACTCAAGGTTAAGGAACTAAGGGGGTTTGGCCTTCCCAAATTGATCTCTGTATTAGGTAGAATAAGCTAAAAAGGTGGGACTATGAGGAGTATCACAGATCAAATGTTGAGTGGGCAAATGCAAAACCCACTAATTTTAAACACAACAGCAATAGGGTGGGAGGCTGGGAAAAAAAGTTTCATCACAGATCAGAAAGCAATGCCAGCAAATATATAAATAATTCAGTCAAGCAAAAGTAAAGACAGTGCCTAAAAATATACTTATCAACTCTATATTTCCAGAATGTTTGAGAAGCACTTTCAGTCAAAACACAAGGAAATTCTAGCAATAATATGCAGGAATTTACAAAAAGGGAATATTTTTATACCAGCAAGCCTTGAGACAATCAGATAACACAAAAGCTGTTAGACCAATTTTACCAACTTTAAGAACACAGCACCAACAGGGTGGGAGGGTGAGATAAAAAATGTTTCAGCACAGATCAGAAAACAATGCCAGCAAATTTATAAATAATTCACAGAGAAAACACAGAAGGATCCAAGGACATCAAGGAATTCCAGTATAACTTTCATTTAATATAAAACAACCAAGTACACAAGCACTTTCATAGCAAAGCTACTTCATCAGATGTATACCAAGACTCATACAAAACCTGTTATATAGTTAATTCAACAAGTCACATGACTATTTACAATTGATATTAAAAGGTATATTACCTCTAAACAACCTACCTCTAAAAACAAATAGTTTCATGAGACAAATGAAAAAAACATATACATACATAATAAATAAATTCAAATATAACAGAATACGTCCAGAAAACCTTTCTAATAAAAATATATATATTGTTATAAATATTTAATATAATCTCTAATAAATCCATATATTATTTCTTACTTAAGTGTCTTGCTTTAAGCCTTGGTTGAATAGCTACCCTATCATTCAGGCCATGCCCAAAGTCTCCCCTTAACCTAATTATCCATTTGGATTCTATCTGCTCTGTTAAATTAATAATGTCACCTTTCCTAATATCTTCAAAAACACATGCTATCACCATGAACCTAAAAAAAATGAGAGCTGTCAGTTCTTAATATATGTTTAGACAAAGCACTAGCAGTACTACCTTTGTTAGCATGATAATAATGTTCTTTGAGTCTCTCCTTGAGGGTCCTGTTAGTTTCCCTACATAGAATTTAAAACAGATAGGGCAATATGCTAAGTATACTACATGAGCAGTCTCACATGTTGCAAAAACATTAAACTTATAGATTTTATTTTGATCAGGATGGCTATACTCTCTACTACTGTCAATATATTGACAACATTTACAATGCCCACAAGGCATTGTACAATGTTTATTATTTTTTTTCTTACTTCTCTTAGGAACACAAATAAGTTGTTTCAAAAATTTCATATTTTTATAGACAAACAGGTTTATCATCTATGATGTTCGTAATACCATCATCAGTGGTCAAAATTTTCCAATGTGTCTATAATGTCTCTATAGCATTTAACATCACTGGAATAGTATAGACGTATTTTCAGTCTGTTGCCTTGAGTATTAGCACAACCATTAATATTCTTAGTATACTTCCTACCATAATAAGGTTTAGCTCTACTATCCCTTAATTCAGTAATTGTTCTAATACTGTCACAAACATCATTTTTAGCATAACCTCTAGCAACAAATGCTTTCTCTAGATGTTGAGTTTGTTGAACAAATTCTTCATTTTTAACACTAAGTCTTGATGCCCTAAAGACATGACTGTTAACAACATTCTTAAATATATGGACAGGATGCATACTGTCTCTGTGTAAAAATTGATTACAGTGGCAAGGTTTCCTGTATAATTTCATATTTATATTACTTTCAGCATCCAGTACAACACTCACATCCAGAAAATCTACTGACTGATTAGAAGTTGTGAAAGAAAATTTCAAGTAAGAAGTAGTTCCACTGATGTAATCCATGAATATATAAAAGGAATCTGCAGTGCCTTTCCAAAGTAAGAAAATGTCGTCCACAAAGTGTCGGTAAAAGACCACTTGTGAACTAAAAGGGCCCTCAAAGATATGTTCATGCTCCCAAATTACTAAAACAGCATTGGCATAGCTATTGACACAAGATGTGCCCATAACTACACCATGCTTCTGCCAGTATATACAGTCATTAAACACAAACAGATTGTTTTGCAAAACACATTCTGAAAGAATAGTAAGTAATTCTATCTCTTTAACAGAAAACTCACTATATTTTTGTAAAAAACATTTCAATTTCCATAAACCATCATCATTAGGAATCACTGTGAGCAGTGATGCAATATCCAATGTTACTAGTAATACATTTTCAGTAGTGTACAAAGTCTCAATACGTAAACATAAATCACTTAAAAAGTGTTGAGTATCTCTTAGCACATGTGAGATATTATTCAAAAAGGGTCTGAGCTTCTTCTCAATATATATGGAGGCTGGTTCTGTACACCAGTTGCTCCCTGCAACTATAGGATGCGATGAGAAGTACAGCATGTCTGTATGCAGCCTTGGCAGGCCTTGAATGATGGGTATTAATGGATTCAACACAGTAAAATAATAAAATAAATTACTATCAATTATTCCAGTATGAAATAAATTCCTAATAGCATTATGCATGTTGCCTATCATTAATGCAGCTTTCCTATAAGATATTTTCAAATAAAAGTGGTTGTCAGATCGTATTTCAGTCATGTCATTATTATACCTCACTAAATCAAATAAAACAATGGGACCGCCTTTGTCAGCTGGTCGAATAATTAAACTTTTATTGTTCTATAAGTTTCTTAATGCTATATACTCATTTTTAGTTAAATTGTACATCAAATTCTGCTTATATTCATACAACTTATAGAAGTCTTCTCAACACAGCATCTCAAAGGCGGTTACCAAAGAATTTGCATTGAGTAAATATGTACTCAGTTTCCTAAATGCATATACATTCCTATTAACACATTCACTGTCCCTGAAATTCAGTTTCAATAACAAATTCCTACTAAACAATTTAAAATCTAGCACACCTTCAGTAAACTCTAACTTCTGTGTAGGTATAAATGACAGACCTTTAGATAAAACAGCCATCTCATCATCAGTCAAAACATGAGAAGATTCCAAACTAATCCCTCTGTTTGTCTCAAAGTTTCTTTAAGGTTGGCGTACCGCTCGCTTCCCCTTCTATCTTCCTTTTCAGTCGGTTTCGACTGCGCGACCGTGACCTCTGCTGATGGTGTAATCTTTGCTCCTTTATCGGGAGCGGAAATGGTAGTTGATCTGGCAAAAAAGAAGAAACAACAGTCTTGATGTTTCCATTAAGATTCACTGGAACAGTCTCTTTAGTTGGGAAAATAACAAGCTCCTGCTTGTCTGAATGGTGGACTTGATCTGTTACCTGGGACGTCTTCCTTCTCACACCTAATTCAAATGCTGCCACTTCCTTATCATTGACAGTCTCAGAGATGACGTTCCCTTCATGACGAAAGTCTCGACAACTAATCAGATTACTAGAGGGGCTCTCAGCAGTATTTTGAAATGCTGATTGTTCATTGTCAGTAGCAATGATCATTAGAAGTACTGGAATTGCTGGATTTGGTATCATTGTTAACCATATATCTATTAAAGCATGGCCAAGTAAATACATAAATACATTTTTGCTGCAAAGTCAGCACTGTCTCTGACCAATTTCTTAACCTTGATTTTGCAAAGTCTCCATTCATATACAGTCACTGATTCTATAACTTCTGTTACATGTTTCTCAACAACATTTCTATCGAAACATGATAGCAACTCATATTGTTTTGTAATTTCAGTGGTTAGCGATTCAATTTCTTGTGTGGCATACTTAATTAGCAATTGCATGTATTTATAACTGCACTCCAAATTCACGTGTTGCCATTCATCTAGCAAATTTGGTATATTACTACCTTGAGTAGGCTTTACCAAAACTCTGAGGCCTCGAGGCATAAATTTTCTCCTTCAGGCATACTTCTAAATGGAAGTTTTGGTACTGCTGTCTTTTCAGTTTAAAGATGTTATTCTCTATAGCACATATTTTAGTTTTCAGAAGTACTATATTTCTATTTTTACTAATAAATTTATGAAAAAGGAAGAGAACGGACTGCCTGGTTGTCTTGCTGCTATACTTTATTGTGGATTATCGTTTGCTGTATTTCTTGCCAATGGGACTTTTATCCTGTGGTTTACTACTTGTTTCATTTGTTTATATTTACTCTACATTGTACTCCACAGGGACATGGCAGAGCAACAGAACATTGTTGTTGAGTTGGATTACAATCCCATTAGACAAGGAGGAGTCAGCAAGAGCCTACAGGAGAGGTTTAGCCAATAACTCATAAAGGCCTGGAACTTCCTACTTCAGTATGAGGTTAGTTCCTGTGATGATGAAACTAACGGTTCATCGGAAGACACTGAACAGTTACAGCAGATTATGGAGGAGTTGGAGCGTGATGTTTTGAAATTAAAAAGGTTACAGGCACAGCACTATTATTTTGAAATGTGCCTTGAAAACAACATTGTTCCTCGTGGCTTACGCATTCTCAATATGCCAACGCAAGGAGTGCAGTACCTGGAGTTGCTTGCTCACTGGCAGCACCTCAGTTTGAAGGTAAGTGCGAGTTACATGAAGCTTTTGATAGACTTCTTTAGACCTGAAGAAAACAGGTTGAGAGAAGCAATAAGGTTGAAGCAGGACTTTATTGCTAATAAATACTCCGCGGACATTGTTAACCCATCATTTGAGAGTTTATTGGACAGTGTGGCAGTTTTTGTGCGTAAGCTCATGCAGCAAAAGAAAGTGAAAACATCAAGGGACATTAATTATTTTAAAACAGGACATGTTTTCATGTGGTCCAGAAATGGACATCACGTTGACCAATTAGACTGAACAAATGTAAAAGTTAATAATGTTATTGATGCTCCTTTTGTTGATGGCAGCAGGAATGTCTTTTCTGTAAACTTGGGGAATATGTGTGATAATGGGCTGAGTGTATTATCAGCTGCCGATGGTGTGGAAATATTGCCAGCTAGTGTTGTTGAAGGGAACTGTTTTAATAATGGGGAAGAGGTACCCCAGAATCAGAATAGGAATATGTATTCCAATACTATTGTGAAAAAAGCTATAAATAATACTGTACCACAAGAGAGAGCTGTTAGACCTAAAGTTAATAAAGTGAGTGGTACAGATAATGGAAGCCCTCTCAGTGGTCTACAACAAAGTAGTGGTGTTATAAGACACCTCCCTTTCCTCCTGCCTACCAGGTTAGACAGAGGAGTGAGGCGAACGAGGTCAATGAGTCGAGGGTGCCAGAAGCGCAAATTCTCAAGGGAAAGGAACCCAGGTCAAACGATCAAGAAAATGTGGGGAATGTAGGGAATCATTGATTTTGAACATTTCCATATATGAGTTATCACCTGAAGAAGTTAGAGTGTTGAACAAAGGGTTAAATTTTATTCCTTCCTGTGAAATTAGATTACCGGATACTGTTCTGGACTTCAAGGTTTTTTGTAGGAATATTATGTTACGCCTGCAGTTTGGAGATAATAGTGGACAGATCCCTCCTTTTAGGAAACTTAGCACATATGTGCCAGTTAACCATCTGTTGGTAGATGCATATTTGAAGTTAACGGAAGAAGAAATATACAAGATGTTTATCATGTTTCACTGTTGCACTCATTACACTTGGGTTATCCTGCTGGCAGGCTACCCGCAGTCGGCTTGAATTCCAAAGTCCTGGTCTGGCATCGGTTGCTGTCGCCTCTTCCCTGATGTCAGTGCACCAGGGGTATATAAGCTGCAGCCGACACCATTTTCTTCAGTCTTTCTTGCCGCACGGTGCCCGAAGCAAAAGCAGTTCGCAAGTGCCGGTCGGCCAACTCCTGAGATTTTTGAAATTGAATTTCAGATCCGAAGTCTTCAATAAAGCTAAGTACCCCGTTGGGGAAACTTTTTTCTTGCTCCAGACCGATGTCAGAAAAAGTTAACAATTGTATTTCTTGAGGGAAGCAAATACCTCATAAGGATTTTCATTCTTACTGTATTCCTTGCCTAGGCCCTGACCATGACGTTGTTAGTTGTCGGTTTTGTGGTAGATTTAACCAATGCACTATTAAGCATCGGTACGATTTTGCATTTCATTACTTTGGCCAAAGGTTTAACTATATAATGCCATTGGAACAGCCGATGACCGGAGTTCATAAAAAGCACAAGGAAAAAGAAAAGGACAGGCATCTGAGGTCCAAAATCGACGACAAAGCCTCTTCTAAGCCAGTTGCCAGTTCGCCGGTTCTCAGTGAGGTGCTTTCGCAGCCCCTGACACCCGCTACCTCAGAGCCACAGGCCGCCTCCGACTCCCATGTGGAGACAACTAGGCCTCTGGATATTCAAGGTATTGGGCCTTTGGAAACTAATCCCTCAGATGGGTCCAGAGCCGCTGAGCAGGCATTGGCTTCTGAGGGTGTTTTCAGACCTACACAGCTTTACATCAAGCCAACTTCAGCATCCAAGACAAAGACTAAAACAGCTTTAAAGACAAGGAAACAAGTACAGCATTCTCCAGGACAGACTTCCATGCCTAAGAAACAGATGCTCAAAATGGCCAAAGACTTAATTACTTTGATCAGGGGTTCCCATCCCCCTCCTGATAAGAGGCCTAGGCAAGACACTGAATATGATTCCTCTGATCAGGTTTCCATTTCCTCTGACTCCTCTTCAGAACAGGGATACTCTACTCCTCCCTATGAAGATTCTCATGCTGAAGAATCTATTCCTTCAGCTTCTCCTCCTGAGGATTATTCCTTTGGGGAAACCCTGCATACCATGAAGGAGCATTTCCACTGGGAGAGCTAAGATTATTCAGAATCTAAGAAAAGGCTCAGAGACTTTCTTTTACTACCTCAGCACAGACTTCTTGTGATTCCACCTGTTCTAGACATTGTAGATGATGTATTTTCAGAGTCCGGCCTGTCTCCCGACTCTTTACCTCCTGCACCTGTTAAGCCAGACAAATACTTCAGGGTTCCAGATTCTCATAAATTTCTATAAAAAAAAACCCTGCTGCTGACTCAGAAACTATATCTCAGGGTCCCAAAGGGGTCAAGGCCTCTACTGCAAAAAACCCTGTCCCCTCAGATAGAGATTCAAGGGCACTGGACAGATGGGGGAAAAAGTTTACACTTCTGCTACCTTAGCTGTAAGGGCTTTAAATTGTCAGTTTCATATGCTTAAATATCAGCAATACATAATGTCTCTGCTAAAACAGAAAATGTTGACAAATTCTGGATGTTCTGAGAACAAAGAAATGCAGGATTTATTGCATGCAGCTGAACAAGTGGGAAAGCATACTTTGCAATGTGGTTTTGATTCACTGGAGGCCTCTTGCAGGGCCGCTGTTACAGGTTCTGTCATTAGAAGGCATGCTTGGTTAAAGGAACAGACTCTGCCTGATCATGTTAAAGCAAAATTATTGGATGCTCCATTACAGCATGATACTTTGTTTGGTGTTAAGCCAGAAGAGGTGTTGAAGAAAATGGAGGATAAAGCTAAATCTATGCAGACAGTAAAGGATTTCTTACAGGTACAGCCACCCAGATTTAGCAGGATCTGGCGTTCTAAGAATTGGTCCTTTCCCGTGTCAGACAGGTCACAAAGAGTCAGATACAGATGCCCTTGAGGCAGACAACAGCCCCAGGGCTCATACAGGCCTAAACAATGGGGTGCTTCTACGTCCAAAAGCGGAGAAGACAAACCACAGCCATATAGGAAACAGTCCCAATGACTTCCTCTGCCCATGACAAGCATTTATTTTTTGGCAACACCCTTAGGGGGAAAGCTAGCACTTTTTTCACAAAATTGGCACATGATCACCCAGGACAAATGGGTCTTAAATATAGTCTCTCAGGGCTACAGGTTCCACTTTCACACTCTTCCAAAGGCAAGAGGTATGCCAGACCTGCCACACAATCAATGGGCAGAGGCACAAAAACAAGTTTCATCTCTCATGGACATGAGGACTATTCAGCCAGTGCCACAACAAGAGCAGGGACAAGGATTTTACTCAAGACCTTCCTTAGTACCAAGAAAGGACAAAGCATGGAGACCATTTCTGGACCTGTCTATTCTAAATACTTTTCTGACATTCCAAAATTCAAAATGTTGACTGTGCAGCAGTTTCTGCCCATGCTGGGCAAGAAGGCTTGGCTTGTAACTTTGGACCTCAAAGAGGCATACCTGCATGTCCCAATCAGACAATCTTGCAGAAGATACCTCATATTCATAGCTGGCTCAATACGCTACCAATTCTCTGCACTGCCCTTTGGCTTATCTACTGCGCCCAGGGTCTTCACAAAATGCCTGGCACCAGTAATTGCATTTTGCAGACAAAGAGGAATTCAAATGTATCCCTACTTGGACGTCTGCCTTATTCAAGCAGAGACCAAAGACATTCTACTAAAGCATCTGGCGTTTGTAAAAACATTACTAATTTGCCTAGGGTACACAGTAAACAAAAATAAATCAAAACTAGTACCCTCTCAAGAGATAATATTCCTGGGTGCAAGTGTAAATACAACTTCCCAGATGGCTTATCTCACGCCAGACAAACAAAGGCAACTGACTTCTTACTTCGAAAGCATGGCAACAAAGACCCAGTTATCTGCAAGAAAAATTCTGCAGGCTCTGGGCTACATGGCATCCTGCATTCTGCTAATTCCATATGCAAGACTGCATATGAGGACACTACAATGGTATCTAAAAAGTGTTTGGACTCAACATTGCCACAGCATGGAATCATTAATTTCACTCATTCCCTGCCTGCAACAGGAGTTTCGATGGTAGGCACAGGCCTGTCACCACAACAAGGGACAGCCATTCACTTTACCCACAGCCAGGCAAACACTAACAACAGATGCATCAGATTATGCCTGGGGGGGGCCCACATGGCAGGAAAATGTATTCAGGGCACATGGCCCGCAAGCCAAAGGCATCTTCACATCAATCAAAAAGAGATGCTAGCTGTACAAAATGCCCTGACAGCCTTCAAGGACCTACTTCATCCAGGACAGCTGGTGATAAAGGCAGACAACACCACAGTCATTTGGTACATAAACAAGCAAGGGGGTACACATTCCTACCCCCTCTGCAGACAAGCCATGATTTTGTGGAACACAGCATTGACTTACCAAGTACATCTGCAAGCACAATTACTGCCAGGAAAAACAAATGCTCTGGCAGACGAACTAAGCAGATACCTCATGGATCCTCATGAGTAGAAACCAGATCCACAAATCTTCAACATGATAACAAGGAAATGGGGATGCCCAGACATAGATCTGTTTGCCTCCCCTCACAACTGCCAACTTCAGAGATTATGCACAAGGACTTATCACAAACAAGCATGGAAAGTGGATGCTTTGTCATTCAGCTGGAACAACCTTACAGTATATGCCTTTCCTCCACTGCCTCTCCTCCCCAAGGTACTCCTAAAGGTCAGACAAGAAAAGCCACAAATGATACTGATTGCCCTGGATTGGCCACGCCAACACTGGTACCCAATCCTAAGGAGCTTGCCTCAAGGCCCAGCCTGGACATTGTCTCAAATTCCTCATTTACTGACCCAACAAAACAATCAGATCCTGCACAGCCAACTCAGAACCCTAAATCTAGCTCAGACCCCTAAATCTAGCAATTTAGAATACACCTCTCTCTAAAGCGTTTATGGATGTTATTCTGGAGGCCAGGAGGCCCAGCACCAGAAAATCTTATGCAGAAAAATGGAAGAGATTCTGTGCTTGGAACCAGGCAGAAGGAATTGACACACTTGTTCCAAATATTTCTCAGATTTTGCAAAATCTAACTGAGATGCTGGACAAAGGCCTATCCTTCTCATCAATTAAGATCCATGCCTCTGGCATTTCAGCTCATTACAATACGGGCCCACCTATTTTTTCACATCTATTGCTTAGGCAGTACCTCAGGGGGGCCAAAAACATAAGACCTCCAAGGAGAGCACCAATACCTGCATGGGACCTCAGTTTTGTCTTGGAAAAACTCACACTGCCTCCTTTTGAGCCAGACAATGCTAATATAAAATTCTTATCATGGAAAACAGCTCTGCTTCTAGCAATAACTTCAGCAAGAAGAGTCTCAGAGTTACAGGCATTAATGGCTGTGGAATCTTTTATTATCCTCCATCCGGACAGAGTTTCTCTAAGAACAAACCCAACATTTATGCCTAAGGTAGTGTCCAGTGTGGCTCTTAAACAAACCATTCATTTGCCTACTTTTTACCCAAACCCACAGAATAAAGGGGAGAGACGTCTGCATTCTTTGGACATACCCAGACAGCTATGCTTCTACTTGGACAAAACTAAAGCTTTCAGAAAGACTGAGCAACTTTTAGTGGCATATGCTGTAGGATCACAAGGAAAGGCTATCTCAAAGCAGAATATTTCAAAATGGATAGGACACTGCATTCGTTTCTGCTATTAACAACATGGCAAATCAGTGGCTAAAGGCATTAGACCACATTCTACCAGGGCAACAGCCACCTCAGCAGCCTTCCTCAGAGGAGTACCAACCAAGGATATTTTGGAGGCTGCAACGTGGACTTCAATGCACACTTTTACTAAGCACTGCCACTTACCTCTTTACTCTAAATCCAGAGTAGGCTTTGCCACTGCAGTTCTGCAGGGCCTCATAGCCACTCCTAATTCTATTTAGACCCAGCCGCCCAACCTCAGCTTTGGGATTCAACCCAAGTGTAATTACTGCAACAGTGAAACACGATGAACATAGTAGAGTTGTGTACCTACCATAAATGTAGATGTTTGAGTGTATTCACTGTTGCAGTCCAGGTTACTCACCCACCATCCCTCTTTCTTTGCTGGGACTTATCTGTACCTCTCTATTCTTTACAACCTATGTGGTGTATTTGCTTGTAGATGAAGGTAATGTTTATTTTAGTGCATTGTTTTTATAAGCAATGTTTTTTAGTCTACCCTTTTTGGGGGCACCTGACATCTGGGGCAAGAATAACTGAAGAAAATAGCGTCGGCTGCATCTTATATACCCCTGGCACACTGACGTCAGGGAAGAGGTGACAGCAACTGACGCTGGACCAGGACTTTGGAATTCAGGCCGAGTGTGGGTAGCCTGCCAGCAGGATAACCCAAGTGTAATGACTGCAACAGTGAATACACTCGAACATCTACATTTATGGTAGGTACACAACTGTACTTTTTCTGATAATAAAAGGGATCAGAGGAGGAGACATGTCAGGAATAACTTAAGCTATAGTGTGAGGGTCGCCTTGAAGAAGCTACAGGGTAATAAGAGGATCTCAATAAGGCCAGCAGATAAAGGAGGCTTTATTGTGGCCATGAATAGTGCACATTATGTTCGATCAATGGAAGAGCTGTTGAGTGAACAAAAGTACTATAGTTTGATAACGGTTACAGGAGTACATTATATTATGGAATCCACTTCAGAAATGTTGTTGGACATTTCGAAGAATGGTTTGATCACAGATGACACTTATAAATATTTGAAGGTAGCTAATATGTTGATACCATTGATACAGGGTCTACCAAAGTTCCACAAACAAGTCCTGAACCCACCAATGAGACCTATTGTGGCAGCTGGAGGGTGGGTAATGGAACCCCTGTCCCTTTATATAGAAAAGCATCTACAACCTATTATAGATCAGAACAAGATGGTTCTTAGAGACTCCAAACAATTCCTCATTGATTTATATGAATGTACCACTAATGTTGATAGCCTAGATGGTGTGATCTTTGTCACACTTGACGTCCAGTCACATTCCCAATGGTTTGGGTGTACAGTATCATCATGAATATCTCAATGCCAATAGTGACTATGAACCAGTACAGACGGATCTTATATGTCACTTCCTGGAAGTAGTTCTTGAGAATAATGTGTTCACCTTCAATGGTAAAATGTACATCCAGAATGATGGCATAGCTAAGGGCACTTTGTGTGCCAATAGCTACACCAACATGTTCCTGGCACATTGGGAGAATACTGTATTATTTGAGAAGGATGCCTATAAACAACACGTTGTTTTTTATCGACGATTTGTTGATGGTTTGTTCTTGTTATGGAAAGGGAGCCATGAACAGCTGTTGGATTTTCATAGCATGATGAACAGTCTGACTGAATATTTGAAATTTACAGTGGTGTCATCAGGTGATAGAATAGAGTACATGGACCTTTATATAGAAAGATTGGAGAATGGTCTTATTAATACTGGTGTTTTTCGGAAGTCCTGTTATAGGAATTCCTTGTTAGCAAGAACTAGTATGCATCCTAGTTATATTTTTAAAAACTTGATTAAAGGTCAAGGCTTGAGGGCCTCCAGGTTGAACCCCACAATAGAAGGGTTCTATAAAGAGATGGGGGACCTGGGAGGCAGGCTTAAAAATAGAGGGTACTGTTTGGATGAGATACAGAAGAACCTGTATACTATTAATGCTTTGAGGGAAGGTACAGCCTTGCCCTATTTTGGATCACACAGCAGTGCTATGCGACCTGTAACACAGAACCAGACTAAGAGTTACTTGAAAGTACCCCTTTTCTTTACTAGTGATAATAAGGAATTGATTGAGATTTTCACCAAGAATTGGTCAATATTGACAGTTGATACAGAAGTAGGTGAGTTAGTGGGTGAGAAACCCAGGTTTTTGTATAAGAACAGGAAGAATTTGAAGAGATTCCTTTGTTATGATAAGAGTATGAAGGATATCAAAGAGGTGGAGTGTTCAATACAACCGTGTGGTAGATGTAACTTTTGTCCATTTATTAATTCCTCCAATAAATTTCTACATCCAGATTTGGGTAGAAAGTTTGTCTTTCATGTTACGGCTACCTGTTTGCCACCAAATGTTGTTTATTTGGTGGAGTGTGAGTCTTGTCACTCATTTTATGTGGGCAAGACCAACAGGGTCTTTAGAGACAGAATAAGAGAACATCGTTATAGTGTTAGAATTAAAGCAGAGCACAATGCTCTCTCAAAGCACACTATACAGGCAGGAGAAACACATAGGTTCAATTTTAGAGTTTTGGAGGTGATAAGGCCACATATTTGGGAAGTTGACATTAGGAACTGCACAAAATGTAAGGACACCAACTGGATTATCACCCTCAGGGCTGATAAGGGAAAAGGACTGAATGAGAAGGCTTTATTGAAACCACTGCTTAAAAAGTGGAGGGTACAGAAGTAGCACATATAGTCACATTTATATTTTCATTTGTTTATAATAATGACATGACTTGAAATGCTATCTGACAACCACTTCTATTTGAAAATATCTTATAGGAAAGCATAACTGATGATAAGCAATGTGCACATAATGCTATTAGGAATTTATTTCATACTGAAATAATTGATAGTAATTTATTTTATTATTTTACTGTGTTGAATCCATTAATACCCATCATTCAAGGACTGCCCAAGCTGCATACAGACATGCTGTACTCCTCATCGCATCCTATAGTTGCAGGGAGCAACTGGCGTACAGAACCAGCCTCCATATATATTGAGAAGAAGCTCAGATCCATTTTGAATAATATCTCACATGTGCTAAGAGATACTCAACACTTTTTAAGTGATTTATTTTTATGTATTGAGACTTTGGCCACTACTGAAAATTTATTACTAGTAACATTGGATATTGCATCACTGTTCACAGTGATTCCTAATGATGATGGTTTATGGAAATTGAAATGTTTTTTTTACAAAAATGTAGTGAGTTTCCTGTTAAAGAGATATAATTATTTACTATTCTTTTAGAATATGTTTTGCAAAACAATCTGTTTGTGTTTAATGACTGTATATACTGGCAGAAGCATGGTGTAGCTATGGTCACATCTTGTGCCAATAGCTACGCCTATGCTGTTTTAGTTATTTGGGAGCTTGAACATATCTTTGAGGGCCCTTATAGTTCACAAGTGGTCTTTTACCGACACTTTTTGGACGACATTTTCTTACTTTGGAAAGGCACTGCAGATTCCTATTATATATTCATGGATTACATCAATGGATCTACTTCTTACTTGAAATTTTCTTTCACAACTTCTAATCAGTCTGTAGATTTTCTGGATGTGAGTGTTGTACTGGATGCTGAAAGTAATATAAATATGAAATTATACAGGAAACTTTGTCACTGTAATCAATTTTTACACAGAGACAGTATGCATCCTGTCCATATATTTAAGAGTGTTGTTAACAGTCATGTCTTTAAGGCATCAAGACTTAGTGTTAAAAATGAAGAATTTGTTCAACAAACTCAACATCTAGAGAAAGCATTTGTTACTATAGGTTATGCTGAAAATGATGTTTGTGAGAGTATTAGAACAGTTACTGAATTAAGGGATAGTAGAGCTAAACCTTATTATGGTAGGAAGTATACTAGGAATATTAATGGTTGTGCTAATACTCAAGGCAACAGACTGACAGTATGTCTATACTATTCCAATGATGTTAAATGCTGTAGAAACGTTATAGAGAAACAATGGAAAATTTTGACCACTGATGATGGTATTAGGAACATCATAGATGATAAACCTAAGTTTGTCTATAAAAATATGAAATCTTTGAAACAACTTCTTTGTGTTCCTAAGAGAAATAAGAAAGAATTTAATAAACATTGTACAATTCCTTGTGGGCATTGTAAATGTTGTCAATATATTGACAGTAGTAGAGAGTATAGCCATCCTGATCAAAATAAAATCTGTAAGTTTAATGTTTTTGCTACATGTGAGACTGCTCATGTAGTATACTTAGCACATTGCCCTACCTGTTTTAAATTCTACGTAGGGAAAGCTGACAGGACCCTCAAGGAGAGACTCAAAGAACATTATTATCATGCTAACAAAGGTAGTACTGCTAGTGATAGCAAGTGTTTTTGAAGATATTAGGAAAGGTGACATTATTAATTTAACAGAGCAGATAGAATCCAAATGGATAATTAGGTTTAGGGGAGACTTTGGGCATGGCCTGAATGATAGGGTACCTATTAAACCAAGGCTTAAAGCCAGATGCTTATGTAAGAAATAATATATGGATTTATTAGAGATTATATTAAATATATATAACAATATATTTTTTTTATTAGAAAGTTTTGCTGGATGTATTCTGTTATATTTGAATGTATTTATTATGTATGTATATGTTTTTCCTTTTGTCTCATGAAACTATCTTTGTTTTTAGAGATAGGTTGTTTAGCGGTAATACACCTTTTAATATCAATTGTAAATAGTCATGTGACTTGTTGAATTAACTATATAACAGGTTTTGTATGAGTCTAGGTATACATCTGATGAAGTTGCTTTGCTACAACAGCGCTTATGTACTTGGTTGTTTTATATTAAACAAAAGTTATAATGGAATTCCTTTCTGTCCTTGCATCCTTCAGTGTTTTCTGTGTGGTATACATTTAATTTATGCTGGATTTGAGTGCTGGCTGGGGTCTGTGGTTTGTGTTTTTACTAATATAAATAATGAAGTCAAGCAGAAATAAAGAACGCAAGGAGATTCTAGCAATGATATGTTACCTAGCCTTCGACCAACATATGTCCATGGTAGTAAGAAAATTATTGTTCCTAAGCAAGGGCATGGCATCTAGGTCCATACAGGTCATTGTACCACTGTGTTTGGTCCTCATCAGACCCATATAGAGTATGGTGATCATTTCAAGATGCACTTGACAAAACATGTAAAGCAACTGCAAAGTCCACAAAGGTTCCTTACAAAAGGAATACAGGGGATAAACACAATGTCCTTCAATGATTCAAAGACCTGCTTTTTTACTCAAAGTCATACAGACTTCTGACAGGGTTCCCTGTACCCTGTTTTGATGAACCTTTTGCACATCTACAAAGCAAGCAGACCAGAACTACTAAATCAAAAGACTTAACTTTTGCTTGTGACATAAATAGAGCATGCTGGAGAGACAGATATATTTTCAGAGAATTCCCATTCTCTGGAATAGGTTTCTCAACCATGTGAAGTATAGGTCCTCCCTAGCCCTTTTTAAGTGCAATTTGGAACAGTGGCTGGGTAATTGGAAATTCACCACAGTTTGCCACCTATGTCTCTGATGGAAAGAAGCAGTCTTTAAACTGACCCCTATATAAATCAAATGTATGGGTCACATTTGGGCCCTTGTGGTGGTTAACCTAGTATACACCTGTGAACCTATAAGGTATGAAAGTTGAGGGGGTAGGAACAGTATTTTGTGTGAAAGAGGCACATTTTAAATGCCACAAAAGAAGGGTGATAGTGGAAAAAAGTGAGGGATGGCTGTGGATGAGCTAGAGGGAAGAAGGTAGGTAGCTGGGCAGATGGACAAACAGAAGACAGAGATAGACTGACAGGAGTGGAATGCAAGCAAGAGGTAAGGATAACAGTAGCAGCAAACATATTTAGAGATAATGGAGAAATGGTGACTGGGAGGGTTGGACAGTGATCAAGGAGATGAAGATGACCCATTAGCAAGCCAAAAACACCAGGATGGAGTTACACTGGGCTGCTGGCCAGGTTGGATGTCAACCTGGTCGAGAGGGCAAGAAAGCCAGGCAAAAGTCTCCAGGGCAGCTGATGTTATGGTCTGGCTGGTACCCATTTGTGCCTTGTGGGAACTTAAAAAAGAAAGGAAAAATAAAAAATAAAAAAATACAATTTTTCTTGCTGATACTGTCTTAAATAGTGTAACTCGTCCTATGTTATGATTCAAGATGAACATGCTTTATTATATAGAAACACATCAGGAAAGATAGCAACAACATAAAATATAAACATACAGATTTACTGACAGACCATTACATACGTGCATGCTTACATCTCAACAGCTCTCTACAAAATGGCAGTCTGGCTTCCATGTGCTCAGTATTTATACATGTGCAAGCCCAAGAAAAGCTTCTTAATGCTCTACATACACAATGATGTATGTCCTCCCTCTTTAGTTAATTGCCCACAATATAATGATATCTGAAAAAGACATGCAGTTAGACAGACACTGAGAAATAAACACAATGTTCATGTCCAAGTTTCCATGTATCTGGAATATGATCTGGAAATGCGACCTGATCTAGTGATATAGCAATTAGGACTGCATTTAGCAACAAGGACAGTCATTGGTGAACAATCTGTTTCAGGAGTTTCAGGAATATTCTCAGGAACAGGGATATTTGCTGGAATGCCCTCTGGAACTTAGGGACACAGGTGGACAGTGGTCTCACATTCAATAACCACATTGCCACAACAGTCAGGAAATCCTTCTATGTGGCACACCTCATCACTAAAGGCTTTTCATCCAGAAAAAAGGAGGTCATTGTCCCACTGTACTCATCCCTCATTAGACCCATTATAGAATACAATGCCCCATTTGGTATGTACCTCTCAAGACATCTGCAACAACTGGAAAGGCCAGAGAAATACCTCACTAAAAGAATCACAGGCCTAAAGCAGATGTCCTATGCTGACTGCCTTAAAAAAACTCCAGCTATACTCTGTCACATATCAACTACTCCGAGGCAATCTCTGCTTAACATACAAGGCCATGTCAAACCCAGAGTTGTTGGACATGCTACACTTAAAGAAATCCCAGTCCCTCAGAGCCACATGCTCCAGTGATCTAAATCTTGTCATCACAATAAACAAAACATGCTGGAGGGATATGTTCCTGACCCAGAGACTCCCCAGACTCTGGAATAGACTGCCCATACATGTCAAGCAGAGCACCTCTTTGGCCCTCTTCAAAAGGAACCTTGATGATTGGATGGGAGAAAGGAAATTCACCCCAGGGATCACATCAGTCGCCCTGCTAGACAGGGGTCCAGGGAAGTAAATAGTGTGGGAAGAAATAGCCAGGGAATTGTTATGGCTAGGCTTGTATAGGCCCTAGGGCTGATAGCCTAGTGCCAACCTATGAACCTATGAACTGGAACACTGGATAATTAACTCTGAGATCTAAAGTCTTAGTCCCAGGCATGATGCTGCAATATAGACTTGACACCAGTACCAAATGTTCCTGATTCTGCCTAAATTCTACTCCTTGTGATTCCACAATGTACAATCTCACCTCTGGACATATACTTTTCATGACTCCAATCCAATCAAAACCTTTGGAAGTCTGCATCCTCAGTATATCACCTTCTTGTACTGAACTGAGTTGTTTGCTGGAGTTATCATAACAGGACTTCTGGGACAAACGCCTTTTCATAAGTTGAGCTGTCACTGCTTTGTTGTTCTTAGCACAGGGAACCAACAGATTGCTGTTGATTAGTAGTGTGGTTCTGGTTTGTCTTGACAAAAGCCTTTGTGCAGGTGAACCAAGATGTTTATCACGAGGGCTTTGCTGTTGCCCGCCTCTACTGTAAATTTGATCTGGGACACTTCTCCCAGTCTAGTGTCATTAGCTCATTCTACCTAATACAGAGAGAACATTTCAGAAGGCAAAATCACTTAGTTTCTTAACCTTGAACTATCTTATCTTCTGTTCCTCCTTTCTCTCTTTCCACTTTACTAAAAAAAAAAAAAAAACACTTTGCTAGAATCTATCATTGCTAGAATCTCCTTGTGTTCTGACTGAGTGCGCTCCACAAACAGTCTGGAGATATAGAGCTGATAAGTATTTTTTTGGCACGTTTTAACTGTTCAGAGTTCTGCATGGTCTTAATTTTTGCTTGACTGAATTATTTATATATTTGCTGGCATTGTATTCTGATACTCTTAAGTGCCTTCATCTTGAATTTTTTCTAATTTATTGGCTTCTTCACTTGTTTTTAGAATTTTTTTAAATTTAATTGTATATATTTAAAATGCATTTGTTTTAATATTTCTACACATTCAAGTGTGCTAGCTTGCACTGCATTTGAATTGTTTTTACTGCTGTTTTAGATGCTTTTCTGCAAAAAAAAGTTCTAAGCTTGTTTCCTGCCTTTCCTGTAACTAGTCTAGTCCAGATACAGATTTGCTGTATCCAGGACTGTTTGTAAGCTTATGAGCCCCCAGAGCCTTTCTATGTTGGAGGGAATCCTTCTAGCTTATCAGTGGGAGTGGTAAGCACTAGGTAGCCTATCTACCATGAGAGGAGTGGCTCCTGGACCAGGAATTGTAGTTTATTGACCATTATGGCAGTTTTTCCATCCCTTTCAACATTCTGGTTTAAAAGCTCACATTTGCGTTGGTTTGTGCTTGTTTAAGCTCTGCACTGCGGCGCAGAGCTGAGTCAAGGTATTCCTGGTGCCAGAAAGTCTGCTCTTCAGTTTTTCCCTTTGGACTTGCTAGCTTTTTCTCTCTTACAATTCAAATTACCTAATCGCTTTGCACTTCAATAGGTTTTTGTAGCAATTATTGTAGCACACCTAAGTGCCATCAGCACTAGTCATTCTTCATGAAATAGCTCCAGTACTTAGTAGTTATGACCACCCCTCCTAGCATGATTAAAGGGCAGTTCACTGTGCTTTCTCCTATTAACCTGGTGCAGTTGGACATTCTGAGGCAGTGTACACAGACAAAACTCTCCTTTTACCTCCCAAAACTCAGACTTGTGAGAGATGCACTTATATCACCAATTGGAAGCTATGCACTCTCCAGACAAGACTGGACTAGCTGATCAAGGGGAGAAGATGAACACCTGCACCACAGCACATGGAACATAAAGCCCTCCTGAACACACACTATCACAGCTCTCACATAAAAAGACAAACCACACACCCACCTTCGCAGTGGGTCTCAATAGAAATTTACCCAAACAGCAGAGACCTACAAGACAGAAACACACTCAACCACCACAACACAGCACAAACTACAGGACACATAGCTCACCTCCAAAGTGTGCTCCTCAACTTAAGCCCCTAAGACTAAACACCTTTTCCAGTACAGTAATCATAGGTGACTCAGTAGTGAGGCACACAGATGTCTCACTCACTAGGTTGAATAAGGAGAAGGTAACAGTCAGCTGTCTATCAAGTGCCAGAATCCAACAAGCCTAAATCTCAAGATGCACTCTCTTGAAGCACTCCTCAAAATGGAGAACATCAACATTTGTGCTGTAACGGAGACCTGGTTTAAAGGAGCAGAAAGTACCCCCTGCATTACCAGGCTGTAACTCATTACACAGCTTTCATCCCCGAAACATGGACCGAAGCTTCAAAGCAGTGGTGTCTTCATATTCATATAGGATATGCACACCTCCATACTAGTCGTCCAGCATAATGCATCTGAGATACTTCAGATACAACTAACATTGGGTAAGATGGCAATCCAGGTCATAGCTTGCTCTAGGTCCCCAACCACGTCCCTAGACTCTCACTCCACATTCCTAAGCAGCCTGGAATTTATCAAGGTCCAACCTAACACTTTCTTACTAGGAGACTTCAACTACCTCCCCATCAACTGGGAAAACTACTCAAGCACCAACACACTGACCCAGCGCTTCCTGGAATTCATCATTTCCAATGCCATAGACCAGCTCATTCTGACCCCCACTAGAGGAAGCAAATATCCTTGACCTGGTTATTACTAACATGGGTGACCATTGCTCTACACCAATAGTCAATCCCTCCCTGGTCAGATCTGACCATAAACTAATCACCATGGAAATCCACATCTCACCCATCCCCCCCAATGGTAACCACCTTGAAAAACTTCTCCAAAGCTGACTTTGGACTCCTAAAAACAAAGATGGCTAACTTCACGGCATCCATGCCAATGGAAAATAGCTGTATGACTACCGAATCATACACCAATGCACTGTATGAACATGCACACAAATGCATGGAACTAGTCATACCCAACAGAACCAAGACGCTCTCCTCCGAAAAAAAGAAGCAAATCTGGTGGTCCACTGCCATTAATAAACTCTACAACAGGATGAAACTGTTGCAGAAAAAGGTGAAGTCCCAAAACTGGAAAAACTCCCTTATTATCCTCAATAAAAAGTTGAGATCCCTGATGAAATCCTCTAAAGCCAGCTATGAAGGCAGAATTGTGGCAGACACCAAAAACAATCACAATGCCTTCTACAGCTATATCAAGAACCTCCACAGCAATACCCAGATTTTCTCTGAGGCACTGCATAATGGTACCTCCTATACTCAGCCAGCAGAAATTGCCAACATATGGCTGACAGATTCAGTGCTAAATTTACCGCCCCCCCCGTAAAGGACCAATCACAATACTTGAAAGAATGCCAAGCACCCAGCATTACTGTAGCACAGGTTAAAGCTGCATTGTCCAAGGCCAAGAATACTGCTTCCATGGGACCCAATAACATCCCTGGCTGTGTTCTACATGAACTACAAAGTGAACTGGTACCACATCTGTTTGCCCTGTTCAGTCACTGCCTCATCTCAGGCTTTGTCCCTACCAAATGGCAAACTGCTTCAGTCACCCCTCTCCATAAAGGGAAGCAACTAGAGACCCTGGGAATTATCACCCCATTAGCTGGATGAGTCTGATTTGTAAAGCTATGGAGTGCATCATCATGGACCTGATTAACAAATATATAGTAAATCTCCAAACTCTAGATGCCATGCAATTTGGCTTTGTGAAAGGGAGATCATGCCTGCTCAACCTGTTGATGTCTTTAAGTCAGGCACCTGGGCTGTGGATGAAGGAAATGCAGTGCATACGGCCTACCTTGATCTGGCCAAGACCTTTGATACCATTCCTCACTCAGTCTTTATTGATAAACTCACCAAACTAAGCATCAGCCCCTATATTACTGGATGGGTTGCAAATTGTCTCACAGATAGAACACAGTGTGAAAGTAGTGGACTTCAAGTCAGACTGCCAAGCAGTCATGAGTGGAGTCCAACAGGGATTGGTCCTGGGTCCTCTCCTGTTCGGCATCTACTTCTCAGAAGTCCAGGCCAACACAAAGGGACTCTGGCTGACAACGTTCACAGACAACTGCAAGCAGGGAGCCATTATTAACTCCCTAAGTGATGCAGACATCCTACATAAAGGCCTCACAGAGACAAATGACTGGTGTCGAAACCATGGCCTTAAGCTTAATGGCAAAAATGTGTCATCATCATCCCCTTTGGTAAAAACTCAGATCCCACTAATTACCACATCGATGGGAGCCCACTGAACACTGAAGGCACTATAAGAGATCTGGGGACACAGGGTGACAGCAACCTCTCCTTTGACCACCACATTGCCACTGAGGTCAGAAAATCCTTCTATGTGGCACATCTCATTACTAAGGGTTTTGCAACCAGGAAGAAAGAGGTCATCATCTCTCTCTCTCTACTCTTCCCTCATTAGACCAATCATCGAGTATAATGCCCCATTTGGCATGTACCTCACTAGGCAAATGCAACAGCTGGAGAGGCTCCAGAAGTACCTCATGAAGAGGATCCTAGGCATTAAGCACATGTCCTACACAGGCAGACTCAAAAGACTCCAGCTATTCTCGGTCTCATATCACCTACTCAGAGGTGATCTCTGCCTGACTTAAAAAGCCATGTCTGACCCAGCTCTATTAGAAATACTACATCTAAAGAAATCCCAATCCCTCCACACCAGACACTCCAGAGACCTCAAGCTCATTGCCACAATTAACAGAACATGCTGGAGGGACAGGTTCCTCACCAGGGATTGCCCATGCTCTGGAATAGACTTTCCATACATGTCAAGCAGAACACTTCTCTGACCCTCTTCAAGAGAAATCTTGATGAGTGGATAGGTAACAGAAAGTTCATCCCAGGGATCACGCCAGTGACTCTACTTGATAGAGGCACTGGGAACTAATGTCGGATGGCACAATTCCATGGCACTTCTATAGGCTAGGCTTGTAAAGGCTCCAGAGATATTAGCCTAGTACACACCTATGAATCTTTGAATATTTCTGAGATTCATGAGATTCAGAAAAACATCACTATTGTCTCATTTTGACTTGTGTATAACTGTTTCACACTTTGAACTGCATGTTCTGCCAAACCATTTAACTGTGGGTATTCAGAGCTACGCGTAACATGAATAAAGTCCCACTCTTCAGCAAATCTCTTGAATTGTTGGCTTGTAAACTCTGTACCATTGTCATAAATAACTGTGTAGACTACCATGGAATGCAAAATGATGATTCAACTTAGTAATAACAGTACTGAATGCTAGATTAAGCAGTAGGTCAATCTCAAATCAATTGGAATATGAGTCTACTAACACCAAATAATGTTGACCATTCCATTTGAAAATGTGTCTAGCTACTGTTGGCCAAGGTAGTTCAGGAATCTGGTTTCACTGAAGCCGTTCTTTCTGTTGATGTGGCTTGGTACTATTACATACTGAACAAAATGAAAGTACTTTCTCAATATCCTTTGACATAGAAGGCCAAAATACTAGTCCTTTCACCCTTCTTTTGGCGGAATAAGTTCCTTGGTGTCCACAGTGCAAAATGGTAATATACTACTGTACCAAGGATTTTGGAACAATCACTGTTGGACCTTTCATGTTGATACCATTGTCAAACAAAATCTAATCTCTGTAAGGGAAATATGGTTGCACTTCTGGCTGATAAAGTGGTTGAGCTTCTGAAGTATTGGATCTGAGGCTGTGTGAGCTCTAAGCTTATCAAGACTTGTGGAATAAATATTTCTCACTTCCATGACTTTGAAATTGAGTTTTTCATATTCATGCTCTTCAGTGGTATTTCTGGGTGATTTGGATAATGTATCAGCAAGATAAAGATTTTTTCCCTTTGCACAGACAAGACTGAAACTATACTTTTGCGATTCCAACATCATGTGTCACAATCTGGCAGGAGCTTTATGCATAAGCTTTCTCAAAATAGTGACTAGAGGTTGATGATCTGTTTTTATTTGAATTGGGTAGCCATAAATATAAATGGAACTTCGAGCAATCAAACACAATTGCCAAGAGCTCTTTCTCATTTGGGGCATACTGTATCTCAGTTTGGGTTAGAATTCTGGATGCATATGCTACTGGTCTACCATCTTCAAGAATGACTGCACCAAGACCAAACTTAGAAACATCACAAGAACGAGAACTGGTTTGTGAACATCATAGTATCTGAGAGTTGGTGGACTGACAATTCTTTGTTTCAGGACATTAAATGCTCTCTGGTGTTGTTCTCACCAGGACCAGGATACATCTTTGTGTGTCAGCTCTCTGAGCAGTGCTGAAAGTTGGCTCAAGTCTGGAATGAAGTTGTCTAGATAGTTAAGTGTGCCAAGAAAATGTTGTGGGGCTTGAACATTGTCTGGAGCTGGCATCTCAAGAAGTGCTGATTGCTAGGAAGGATCTGGTCATAAGCCTGAACTGGTAAACAAGTGACCAATTTAAGTAACTTCTCAGAGGATTCAGCTTAGGATTCACTTCATGTGCTCTTTCCAGAACTTTTTTGATGTTTCTCTCATGCTTTGCTTCACCATTACCTCCAACGACAATATCATCTACTATAACAGCACACAGATAACCAGAAAAAAATGTGTTCCTTGGCATGCTGGAAGACTTCACTGGCAGAATTTATCCCAAATGGCATTCTTAAAAATCTGTACCTGCCAAAAGAAGTACTGAAAGTGGTTAGCAATGAAAATTTTCGATCAAGCACAGTTTGCCAAAATGAACTCTATGTATCTAAAACAGAAAAAAACAGGTGCATTTGGCATAAGAGCAGCAACTTCTTTGACTGTATACATTGGATGATGAGGTCTTTTCAGTGCTTTGTTCAAATCTCTTGGATCAATACATATTCTGATATCATCTGAGCTTTTCTTATGAGCCACCACCATGGAAGATACCTATTCAGTTGGTTCATCTACTGGACAAATAACACCTTGCTGCACCATTTTATCTAGCTCAGCTTTCACTCTGTTCTGCATAGCTACTGGAATTTCTGGACTGGCCTGACAACTGAGCTGACCTCTGGGTCGAACTTCATGGAGTGCACACCTGGGAGTTTTCCTAGTTTGTCTTCAAAAAATCAGCATGGGCAGAGAAAATAGACTGGGCAAAAAAAAAACAGTGGTCTTTTAAGCTTACATTCCTTTTAAATGAAAGTAGTCCAATTTTTAAACTGTCTCTGAGGCGTAAAATGACTGTACGTTCCTCTTGACTATGTAAAATTGCAACTCATAGCTGTTCCCAGCAGAGTAACATGAAAGTATTACTGAACCTTCAGTCTGAATTTCTTCACCACCATAAGCAACAAGCTTGGCGAGATATGTCAAATCAAGCTTCTCACCAGCACATACTCTAGCAAATGTTTCTGCTGAGATAACATTGCACTTTGAACCCGTGTCAACTTTGAGCTCTATAGGTCTTCCATTTACTAGAAAATACTTCATTTTTTGCCCATAAATCTACTGCGTTAACTGTTTCATTAAGCACAGACACACCATCAATGTATAAAGTAGGGCCACGGCTTTCTAATTGATCAACTTGTCTATTTGAATGTTCTTTTTTAATAAATGAAAGAACCTCTTTTGATTTACAAAATCTTTGGAAACTATTCCACTTTTTTCATCTGTGGCATTGTTGACCAAAAGCTAAGCACTTTTCTCTTTTAAACACATGATTGCCACTGCAATTTCAACAGTTAACTATGAGGATAGGCAAGGGCACATCCTTTGAGTTTGAGAAGAATAAAATTCACAAACCAGGAAAACTGAAAACAAAGCAATGATGGAACTGAGCCAAAGATATTTAATGAAGTGCTTTTTGTTCAATTAATAACATGAACTTCTTCAGATGAAAACACAATAAATAAGTCACGTGATACATAACAATATGAGCAAAACCCCTCCCCCTATTTTTCAAATGCTTTCAAAAACAATATGTTCATGTATTAAAATCACAAACCCTACCTATCAAGGCTTTCCAATTTCAATAAACAATAAATGGAACAATAGCCATTAAGACCTGGATAGTTATATGCATTTAAGCACATTTGCCATAAACGTTCCAGTTTATCCAATTTTAGAGTACACGGAACACTTCATATATCCAAAACAACCTGGTCTGTCACATGGAACTTAAAAAATGGTCATGGTTACGAGAAACATGTCTAGCCAATGCATTTTCAAGTTTACCCCTATTAATACTATAAAGTCGTTCATAAACACATTCCTTGAACTTCCGTTCTGTCTTCCTGACATAATAAGCAGCACATCCCTGGCATTTAGCTAAATAGACAACCATCTTAGAATTACAATTAAACCTCCTAGTAGTGTTAAATTTCATGTTATTTATATTAAAAATCTTTCCTATCATTTACAATAGGAACATGCTTTACATTTAAACTTGCCAGGATGTCTAGGACTAATTGTAACCTTACACTCTAAAATGTTTTTAAAATTTGAGTCTCTCATAAAAATAAACTTTGGATGTTCTCCCACCCTTTTTCTATACTTTTTTAGTATTAATAGGGATAAACTTGAAAAGACATTGGCTAGACACATTTCTCTTAACCATGACCATTTTTTAAGCTCCATGTTGATAGACCAGGCTGTTTTGGATGTAAGAGGTGATCTTTGTACTCTAAAATTGGATAAACTGGAAATTTTATGGCAAATGTGCTTAAATGCATGTAACTATCCAGGTCTTAATGACTATTGTTCTATTTATTTTTTATTGAAATTGAAAAGCCTTGATAGGTAGGATTTGTGATTTTTAATACATGAACATATTGTTTTTAAACCATTTGAAAAAAGGGAGAGGGGTTTTGCTCGCATTGTTATGTATCACGTGACCTGGATGGAGGTATACTTAAATTGTGACATATTTATTGTGTTTTTATCTAAAGTTCATGTTATTAACTGGATGAAAAGAGCTTCATTAAATATCGTTGGATTGATTCCTGTGGTTGTCATTGCTTTATTTTCAATTTACATGCTTAAAGTTTGCTGACCCACCCTTGTGCTTCACTGAGACTCTGCATGATCTGAAGTTTGCTAGAAAGCTACAAGGTTTACCAGAGACTTTTATAGGGTTCATATTTACTGCCATGTTCTTAGGCCTGTTTCTTTTAATCACATGCTGCATACTATAAACATTAGCACTAGAAGATACTGGAAGCATGCATTTCTCATTTGTAAGAATATGTGTGTGTTTTTCTGTGAGCTCATATATCTGACAAATCTCAATGGCCTTAATGGCCTTATTCAAAGTTAAATCACTGTCATGAAGCAACATCTTTAATACCACACAAAAGTCTGTCATATCATCTCATTCTTTAAATCATCAAATCTCCACATTTTACATTTGTTTCTCAAGTCAGTTATATTTGTTGCAAAAGCTTCACCAGGCTTTTGATCCCTTGTGTAAAATAAGTGCCTTTCCATTATAATATTCATTTGGGGGTTACACATTTCTCTAAATTTATGTTTTAAGCACTCAAGGTCTTCCCTTGATTCAGCTGGTACCACTATATGGAGGCTTTCCCCCTCCCCTGCAAACACAGTAGTTGTATATGCAAATGAACACTCTCTTTCAATGGCTTCTGAACCAGCTAAATTAAGTAGAATAAATTCCTTTGTATGTGCATCTTTGTCAAAAAATGCAGCTTGTATGGAATATTGTACTTTTGCTGAAACACTCTCCAATTCTCTCTAATATTATTATCAAATACAAGCGGAGCTGGTTTTTAAAATCCATCAGGCATGCCAACAAAGTATGCTTAATCACAATGCAAATATGGCCCTTACAATTATATACAAACATGCATACACACCAGGTACTTGTAATAACATGCAAATAACATTCAAATGCACAATAATCTCTTCAAAACACTGTGCTTTGCAAAATATGCTTTGAAATGGCTGCATTTTATGAAATAACTGTACTGTAATACTAAACAAACATGTGAACACTTTCTATACTTTAAATATCTTGAATAGCTTTAATTAATATGAAAAAGCACATAGCAAAAAATGCAGTCATTTTTCTTATTTTATACATTGTATGTGATACAGACATTGTTTCAAATATTTTCATAACAATTTTGTATATTTTTATCAATATAACACAGTTTCAGACATTTAGTTTAGAAACTCAGTTTGAGTGTTCTGAGTGTTTCATTTTATATTCTTTGAGTAAGAAACCATTTAAGCAATTTTATTACCTGGAATTCATTTCTGACCTGTTTTGCGATTTGTAGGTGCATTAAGGATGGTCCATTTCTCTATATTCCTCCAGCATTAACTGAGTGACTCTTAGTCTTGATTCTGGATCCCATTCTGACACCATGTCACTCATCCTATGTTATGATTTGAGACAACAGGCGGGGTTGTTCATTTATATGCTTTATTATATAGAAACTCATCAGGATGGGTAGCAGTAACATAAAATATAAACAAACTGATTGACAGACCATTACATACATGCATGCTTACATCTCAACAGTTCTCTACAAAATGGCAGTTGGGCTTGCACATGCTCAATATTTATACAAATGTGCAAGCTCATAGAAAGCTTCTTAAAGGTATACATACATACATACTGATCTACAATAGAGAACATGGTTTATTTCAAGTGGTCTTTATTGCTTTCTTGTTATGGCTGCAGACTTAGAACTTTTCTTTAAACCTGCTTTTCCATTTGTAAACTAACTTGCTTTTGTGTACAGCCCTTATCTTTGGCCTTTTTTTTCCTTTGACCATGCTGTAGTACTTTGCTACATTCTTTTTATTGCCTTTATTTTTTTTAGGTGGTTCACAGAGAGCTTATTACCACCTGCTGTACCTTCTGGATGTTCACTGTAAAACGTTTTACTGGTTACAGGAAAGGTTTATTCTGTTTTTACTTTCTTTAGGCCTCTTGCATTAAGGATTTTTTTCTTGTGTTTCCTCTGAGTTTTGGATTTCAGAGTTACTTTTACAGTCATATGTCACAGTAATGTCAGTTAATAATGGGGCTGCAATGACAATTACCAGAGATTAGTTAGTGCATCAACATTTGGATTTATCTCTGTGTTTACAGAAATTTCATCTCATTATGTTATCTATTTTTTGTGCCTATTTTTTAACTTTCCCTTACTCCTTCAAATCTTTCAATGTTAGTCTTGCACTCCTAAGTGTGTTTTGCTCCACAGTATATGTTTAAAATTGTCTGACATTTTCTATTAAGATCTTCCTTTAGGGAAGGAAGTGACATATAACCTATTCCATCCAGCTAGCAGAACCAGTTTTATGTTGCCTCACAGTCCGTCATTATGCCTGGTTTTATTGGGCAGAGGGGTATTTCACCTCTGTTCAAAACACAGGATGAAAGTTATGTGCAGAATATAGGCACACTAAGTTACCTTTACATCAGATAAAAGTAAGCACGTTATATTATGTACAGCAGACGAATATGCAGCTTTGTTTTAATGAACTTCAAATGCTATTTTAATGCAATACCATTGCATAGTTTCTTTTTTTTACTCAAATGTTATTTTCAATTAAAAATAACATTTACATAATATTTTTAAATATCATTTTAAACAACTATATGCAATATTTACAATAGCCTGACTTTCAGCTATATACACTGCATGTTAGTAAATATAGAATTGACAGGTCAGTTATCAGAGATATTAGTATTGATTACTGCAGAGTGTCTAACAAAGATATAACTTTCTTCCAAGGATTATTTACCAGTGGCCTGGAATAGATTCGTAGTTCTTTGATTTTTATTTCCATCAATGTAGTTGTCTTCAATAAAGTGTAGAATTCTTCCAAGGTCGGTGATGTATTTGAATTCCAACTTCTGGTTAGGCATTTCCTAGATATAGCACGTATTGTCCATAACAAATACATATTAATCTTATTCAGGTAGGGACCTTCATTTACATTTAGTATAATCAATGCTTTAGTTAAGTTAAAAAAATTATTAAATAAAGCTTGTAAAAAATGATTAATTCCATTCCATTATGATTTAATTTTATTACATTCATAAAAAATATGAATCCTGTCTGCTTTATTTGGCTTTTCACACCTCCAGCAAAAACATTTGTAGTAGAACTGATCTTCTTAATTCTATCTGGTGTTAAAAATGCTCTCTGTAAGTATTTCCAGTTAAATATTTTCCAGTACTGTGTGTTAGAGGTGTAATTAACTGATAGTAAGATGTTAGATTTATTTTTTTCTGTTAACTGTAATTACTGCCCGTTTTTAAGAACTGCCAGTATTATGGTTTGGGAATTGTTTTATATGTTAACTCTTTGTATAGATTTGAAATTGAATTTTTCTTTTCACAACTATTAGATATAAATTCAAATAGAAAACTTATTAAATTTGGAATATCTTTAAATGAGGAATTAGTAATTAATCTGCATAAATCTTGAGTGTACATTAGAATGCTTTATAAGGTTAACCAGTCTTTTGTTGGAATATTGTAAGTAGTTTTTTATCATATGTATATCTAAAACATTTAATTTCTTTACACATTGAAGCCAGCATAAGAATCCATTTTGTTCCCAGTAGGTTATTGTTTCCCTATATATTTTGTGAGGAAAGTTCTTAGTGATGATAAATGGGGTTAAAAGGTCAAACCAAAGTTTTAGATTTATGTTTGCACTAATAAGTTTCCTAAAGGAATTGATGTAATGATTAATCAGAAATGTATTTTATTTTATTTTACATTTGTTAACCAGGGGTGTCTGACTGAGCCAAAAAGGCCATTTTTCAGCAGTGGCCCGGGGAGAAAAGCTCCACATAGAAAAAGTACAGATACGTTTAGTTATTTAGACATGATCAGTATACACACAAATTACAAAAGTGGAATTATAAAAATGTTTTAGAAGGTTTTGTTATATTATATTGTAAACTAATGCATAGTATATACCAGGATTTGTTAGATTTTTCTAATACTAAGTTTTTTTTAATAGATTAAATTAATTTATTTATATAACTGTTGTTAATTCTTTCCAGTTGGCAAAATAATTTGGGTTTATCCAGGCTATTGTAGTTTTAAGCACAGATGCTTTTATATATGTTTCTATTTCTGGGAAGTTCAATCCTCCTTGTTTCCAGGGTGTAATGTGATGAGTTAGAGCTACTCTTTTCTTTTTGGGATACCATCAAAATTTTATTAAACATGAGTTTATTTCTTTAAGAATGCATCTTTCAGGAATTAACTGTATTGCTAATGCTAAATATAGTATTTTTGGCAATAAGACCATTTTTGTTAATTGCAATCTGTCTTCAAAAGTTAATATTATTTTGTTCCACTTTTCTATATATATTTTTATTGTTTCAATACTGTTTTTAAAATGTATTAATGCTGTTTCATTTAGATTTTTGCATAACACTATTCCTAAATAATTTAGCGCAAGTTCCTGATTTATCTATAACTTGTAGGTTTTTTTTCTTATTTAAAAATATAAATTTTCATTTTGATCTATTAAAATGTAAACCTGAAATCTTATTTATTTATTTATTTATTTATTTATTTATTTTACACTTGTTAACCGGGTTAGTCCAGCTGAGCATTAGCTCGTTTTCAGTGGAGACCCGAGGAGAAAAGCTCCACAATCAGTATTAACATTTTACATAAAGTCAGCAAGAAAATTACATTGGCAGCTAAAACAATTAGATAAATAACATTTTGCAATAAAATTTTACAGAAAACAGTTGGGTACAAATGTTAGAGATCAAACGGCAAAAAGCAATTACAACAAATCATACAGAAAAGCAGTAGAGTACAATGTCAGAATTTTTACAACAAAAACTTAGGTACAATGTCAATGTAGGGAAAACAATGTTTATTATTTCTAAGTAGTTATATACAGTATAGGTACAGATGGAGTAGTAAGGTAATGTAGAGGTTAAGCAACAAGACAGAGAGGTAGATGGATATTAAGACAGACAGCGAAAGAGAAAGGAGGGATGAGAGACAAGCTAGGGTTAGGTAGTTTCAAGGAGGATGACTACAATGGCAGTACCATTTATTTATTAGATATTCCTGAGTGGCTAGTTTGAAATATTTTGTTTGGTTAAGGGAATTAATTTCTAGGGGTAGTTGGTTTCAAGTTGTTGCAGGGTTATAGTTATAAAGTAAACACCCTGATTTGGTTTGGGGTTTATAGATCTGTGGGAAGTCTTGGTCTGAGCTACATAATGTCCTAGTTGAGGAATATTTCGTTATATTTGATTGAAGGCTAGGGCAGAAAGATGGTAGATAGAGGATGGAGTGGATAATTAACAGTTGCTGTAGTAGCAGCAAATGAGGGAATTCAAGCCACTGCAACTGTTTAAGAGAAAGGCAATGATGTGATTTGTAGGTCTGGTTTGCAGCAAATCTGGCAACTTTATTATGTGTAGTTTCAAGTCTGGTTATGAATGTGGTGTTAAGATTTGTGTATAACTGAGAGCAATAAAGGAGGGTGGGAAGAAGAAATGCATGGGAGAGAGTTATTCTGGCTGAGCTGGTTAAATGTCTTTTGTTTTGGTAAAGGAGTCCGAGTTTTGGGTGAGTCTTTTTGATAGAGGTGGTGATTTGGAGATCAAATTTAAGCTCGTCATCTATTATGACTCCTAGCAGTTTAGTGCTAGCGTCACAGGTAATAACAGTGTTATTGCTAGATAGGATGGAAAATGTTGTTTTGAGATTGATGAGTTTTTTGGGGAGGAAGAGTAGGAGCTTAGTTTTCTTAGGGTTGAGAATTAATTTGTTGTCACAAAGCCATGTCTCTATGGTGTTGAATGATGCTTCGGTAGTAGAGTGGAGGTCAGATGGATTGTCAGCAATGGAGATGACTGTAGAATCATCAGCATATTGTACAAGTGCGGAGTTGGGACAAGAAGTGTAAAGTAGTTGTGTGAAAATATTGAAGAGCAGGGGCCCCAGTATGGATCCTTGGAGGGGCACCCATTGGGATGCTTAGGGGGGAGAGAAAGAACAGAGTGCCATTTAACAGCTTGTTGGTGATTAGAGCTGGAAAACTAGGATATGGTGGGAGGAGAGAATCTTAGGTGAGAGAGTTTGTCTAGGAGGAGGGGATGGGAGACAGTGTCAAAGGCTTTGGACAGTTCGAGGAACAGACATGAGACTAGTTTATTATTGTCACGGGCCAGTGATACAGTATTAATGAAGGATATTAATGCAGTTGTAGTGCTGTGTTTGGGACAAAATCCATGTTGTGTGTGTGTTAGAACGTTCTTTTGGAGAAGGTATTGCATTATTTGCTTGTCAATGCATTCCTCAAGAATCTTGGAGAGGGGAGACAGTATAGCAATTGGCCTGAAGTTTGATATATCAGAACAATTGCCTCTTTTATGTATGGGTAATGTGTAGAAAGGTTTCCATATTGATGGAACGTATGATTCAGAGATAGATCGGTTGATCAAGTTGGATACTGGAAAGGCTAGGGTTCAGCAACTATATGTAGGAAGTAAGAGAGAAGGTTATCAGCTGAGGGGGAGCAGGGTTTGAGTTTACAGAGTAGAGATTTAATATATTTAGTTGAGACAGATGTAAGAGAGAAAGTTAGAAGGAGAAGGAGGGGAAGATGAGAAAGTGTTTTTTTTTAGCATTTATACTAGTAGGGATGTCATTAATTATGGTAGTTATTGAATTAATAAAATGATTGTTAAATTCAGTGGCAGTTTCTTCAAAATTTTTATTTAGGCATGGGTTGGGAGGGGAAGGGTTTCCTGGATGAAATATATGATTGATTGAGTTCCAGAATTTTTTAGGGTCAGATTTTAGGGTAGTGGGAGGGTTTGCATAGAAGCTGATCCTGTCTTTTTTTATTTGATTTCTAAGTTCTTTGTAAGTCTGTAGGAGAGAAGGGGTCTTTGTTTTGGTCCATAATTTCCATATCTTGTCACGTCTTTTCATCAAGGCTCTAGTATGTTAGGTCAGCCAAGGAGCGGTGTTTGCTTTGATTCTGATAGTACGGAGGGGAGCTAGGAGGTTGAGAATGCTTAGAAAAGTAGAGTTGAAAGAGTGGACAGCCTCATCTAAGGGGAGTGTAGTGAAATGGGACCAGTTAATATTAGAGAGTTGGTCTATGAAAGAGTCTGGACTAAATGATGAGGTTTTATGGAAGGTGATAAACCTGAAAGGTCTGGTGAAATGGGGAGTGTGTCTATTTACTATGATAGGGCAGTGGTCACTAAGGGAATTTGGTAGAGTGTGAGGGTTGTGGTAATTTTGGGGATGAGACACCAAAATCCAGTCCAGGAGAGATTGTGGCAGGTGTGACTTTCTAATATTGATAGGAGAAGTGATTAGCTGCTCAGATCTATGTAGGTTGATAGAAGAGGTAATTTGGGTAGTTTTAATTGTAAGCCAATCTATGTTTACATCCCCTAGAATAATGGTTCCATTAAGGATGGTCTGTGAGAGGTGGTGTAGGATGTTCTCCAGTATTCTAAAATTGTCACCAGGGGGGATGTAGATTGCTACAACACTTATGGTGGTAAAGTTGTTAAGTTTAATATTGGTAAGTAGGAGATCAGCTGTAGAAAAAGTGGGTAGAGGTAGGTTTGGGGTAGTTATTGAGAGGTGGTCATGGAAGAGTATGGCTACCCCTCCTCTTCTTTTCTTTTGTCTATCAAGTCATTGGATGTTATAGCCAGGTGGGGTAATTTCACTATTGTTATTATATAGTTTCAGCCAGGTTTCAGTTAGGGTGACTATGTCAGGGGTATAGTTATCTAACCAGGCATGGAAGTCCTGTACTTTATTTACTACACTCCTCAGGTTGATAGAGCAGAAAGATACTTTTTTTTAAGGGGGTGAGGTTAGTAGATTATAGATTATAGAATTTCTCCATTATTTCTTCTAGCTCTTCTAATGATAGGGTTAATAAAATATCATCAGAAAAAACATTATTTTAGATATGTACTGGTCATAGACTTCTATCCCTTTTATTCTTGGATTAGTACATATTATTTCTGCAAGTATTTCTATAGTCAAAGCAAATAAAATAGGATCTAGGGGGGCATCCATGTTTAGTATCTTTTGTTATTTGGATAGAGTCTGAGGTGAAAGGACCTAATTTAATGTAGGTTACGTTATTAATATATAAGTTTTTTAGTAATAAGATGAAGGAAGGAGGAAATTCAAATAATGCTAAAGTTTTAAATAGATATTCCTAGTTGAGAGAATCGAATGCTTTTTCTATGTCTAATCCGATTACAAGTTTCTCTATCTTCTTTATTCGCATAATCTATACGAGTATGTATCCTTTTAATATTATCATGTGTGTGCCTGTTATATAAAAATCCAGTTTGATCATTATTAATTGTCTTTGAAAGTGGGATTTTCATTCTGTTAACTAGGATTGACATAAATATTTTGTAATCATTATTCAGTAATGACATAGGTCTGCATGAGGTACAGAGGTCCGATGGTTTATTATCTTTTAGAATTGGTATTATGAGAGAATATTTCCATGAGGGTGGTATTTTTCTTCTGACTGGACATCTAGCAACGTTTTATGAAAAAAGAGATTATTGTTGAAGGGAAGAGTTTGTAAATTTCCGTAATTATACCATCTGTCCCTGGAGCTTTGTTAGATTTACTTTATTTTTTCTTGTCAACAATTTTTTTGTAGGATATAGGTTTTTGTAGGTTTAGTTTTAAGTTTTCGGGATTTTTTTTTATAGTGATAAGGTCTGTATCTAAGTTTATTTGGTTGGTATCTAAATCTTCTTTTTTGAAGTGCTCCATATAATGGAACTGAAATGCTTCCAAGGATGTCTCCTATATCTGACACTTTTTTCCCTTTCTTTTCATGATATATACTACTAATGTTATTTACTTTAGATTGTATTTTAATTCTTGTAGATAAGTTATGTAGATATCTGGGGGAGGAGGCTAATGAGTTTACTTTTAATTTTTCTAAGGCTAGACAAGTTTTGTGTGTTAGAATTTCATTATATTTTTTATTTAATTCCTCTATTTCCTTTTTGACTTCTGGACAATTCTGATTTTTTTTTTTTTAGATTTTGCTGTCAAGAGTCTGGTTTGCAAGCCTAATGATTCAGATTCCCACTCCCTAACTTTGTTTTCGTACCAGCTAGGATCTTAAAAAATACATACACTTTTAATGAGTCCCATACCGTGACTCTACTGATTTCTGTTGTATTATTAATTTCAAGAAATAATTGTAGTTCGTACAACATCCAGGGTCTGAATTCTTTAATTTTTGTGATATATTATGGAATTCTAGTTGAGAAGATTAATGGTTTAAACTCTATTTGGAGTTTCATTATCAGTGAGTCATGATCTGAGAAGCGGCATGGAACTATTGAGAAGTTGAGGATTTTTGTTTGTAAATCTTGAACTACAAATAATTTGTCTATTCTGGTTTGTGTTCCAAATCTATAGTCTTTATGGGAAAATAATAAAGATGTATTATCTTTTACTTTAAAAGTATCTATTAAATGAAATGAATCAATCCATCTTTTTAATGATTTTGAAATAGTTGCTATGCAAAACGACTTCTTGGTCGTTTGAGAAGCTTCTAAGGTACAATTAAAATCTCCTTCCAGTATAAGATTTCCTTTATAATTGTTGGAAATAAAATCTAGGTGTTTTTTAACCATTCCTGCTCCAATTCCTGGGAATCAATATAGATTGGCTAAAGTCCATATTCTGTTATTAAATTTAACTATAACAAATGCTAGTAGACCTTCTTTGTCTTCATATTTATAAATAGCTTTTGGAGTGATTATGTTTTTCTTCCAGAGAAGTGATACTCCTTTTGTCTTTGTTCTATAGGAGGACTGAGCTAAGACTGTATAGTCCTTAGGGTTTCAAATAAAGCTATCATTAGTCTTAAAATGCATTTCCGGGAGAAATACTCCTTGTGCCTTCTTTATATTTAAATATTTTAGTAAGTTTGATCTTTTACTTGCATTATTTAAGCCATTAGTATTTAAGGATAAGAATGTTAAATCCATTTCAATTATTGTTGGAAGAAGCATTTTGTTTCTTTTTTTTTATTTTGATTATAGTAGTTATAACATATTCTCTGATAACATTAAATGTTATTTTTATGTGTGTAAACTTGGGAGTGCTATTTAATGTTCTTTCTTCACTAAATACAAGTAGAGTAGAATTCTGGTCAGGCTTTAAAAATGTACTTTTATAAAACATTAATTCTAAAGTATCAAGTACAAGTAAATATGAATTTCCCATTAAACATGGAAGGAAAGTCATTCCTAATCCAATAGATAAAGATAGATCTATTGGATTATCACTCATACCTTTAACGAGCAATATCAACTAAGCTCCATATGTTAAATTATTATATGGAGAATTTTCTTAAAAGAGATATGAAATTCTATATTATTCTATTGTTATTCTATATTATTTTATACATCAGAATGGAATGTTCGTAGTGTAAACAATTATTTTGTTGACTTAGAAAATATCCAATATATAGTTACCCTAAGGCGATCCCAAACATGTCAGATATGTCATTTTGGATAAATTAAACACAACAGAGGAGCATACACTAGATAAGCCAACAACAAATGGATTATTACTAGAATAGTTTGACTAAAAGGACTCTGTAGGAGACAATGAGTGATTACCAATGAAATAAATGAAATATAAATTTACTGTAGGTGTACTGCCCTCCTTTACTTTTCCTTTCTTCAGCTCACCAACTTCAACTTAAACTTATGAGAAGACTCTGAGCAGAGGTGCCCTACATTCTAGTGTCCAGTGCTTTTACATATCTATAGATTTACAAAGCAGAGTCTAACAATGAACTATGATCACCCTGACAATTCCCACCCTGCATAGGGCACCTCCTGCTTCAAGAATGGGTAATCGCATCAGGTCTAGGATGAATGTGTAGGTACCCATATGGTAATCAAGACTTGCCTTAGGTAAGTATTAGTCAAATAGTGTTTAGAGCATCTTAGAGAGTTCTTAGGGCAGTTAGAATACTCTTAAGCCTCTTCTCATTTAACCCAAAACAGAGGTTTCCCTTTTTTTTTGTTTGAAATCCGTATGAATAAAAGTAATCGTGGTGGTGCTGCGGTAGCATTGTCGCCTCACAGTAGGACATTGTCCTGTTCGATTCTCAGCTAGAGCGTCTTCTATGTGGAGACGTGCATGAATGGGCGTACCTTTGTTGAAGGTTGTGCGTAAGGGCCGGCTACTCAGCATGTAAAAATCTACTGCCAATCATTAGTGGACCGAAGTTTCGCTTTGGTGACCCCTAACTGGGAAAAGCCGAAAGACACAACATTAATAAAAGTAATTCAGCAAACACAGGTAAACAGAAATAATATTCAGCAGTCCATCATGGACATGACTCACAATCCATTAAACAAATCAGTGACTAACATCACTCTAGTAGACATTAGAAAGACAAATTAAAAATAATTTCCTAGCTCTTTACATTTTCTGATAAAGCAAAATGTTAACAATAAACTATTTTAACTAAAAGAGTAAAACATTTCAGTTTTTCCTTGCATGTATACTGTGAAGACTGGTAGAGAAATATGCAGGTTGCCAGCCTAGCCACATAGGATTTTATACATAATTCTGTCGTGTAAATATGAATGTTGAATTACAGGCTTGTTTTCTTAAATGAAAGAATATGCTGTGAAATGTTGAACTCAAAACAATGTTGCAAAATTGCCCTCTGCTGTAAAGAAAGCTAAGTCAAGCATTATTTGTCTGTCCTTTGAAGTTGAAATTTTTTTATGACTGTCTTTGATGTTTGCAATTCAGCTCTGGCTGGGCTAGATAAAGGTTTCCTGCCTATTGTTTAAGGCAAAAGTTAATGACCAGAATTTACATGTGGAATGTCCTTTATTGCTTTGGTTTCTGCCTAGGTGTAAAAGAATGTAAATGCAGTTTCTGTCAGCCTGGGAACACCAGGGAAGTGTAAAAAAATAATGTAATGGGAATCAGGACTGCAACAGCAATTTAAGCAGAGAAAATCAGAAGGCATTTAGCATTTTTGTCTTGATCATCCAACTCATAGCACTGTCTTGATCATATGTAAGTTATCTTAGACTTGTGTTTTTTTTTAGAAATATCTAAGAACTAGAATGATTAGACTAAGTGTTTTTCTGTGAGGTCAGAATTGTACTACTGATTTATTTTAAGTATTTCTATGTGATCTCTGAACTCTTGACTAGCACTGTGTAGTAAGAATTATTATTTTGTGTTTTTATTATTTATTATTAAACATTTTAAAACCTTTCAACTGTGGTTGTTTTGTGTAGAGATAATTTAAGCTGTTAAGGGTACTTGCATGCATTTGGTAAAATTGTACAAAGCCACTCTAATAGCTTTAGCCCTGGGCTATACTACCAATTGGATAATAATACTGCACAGTAATAATTGGACACCCTTTTATGGGCCTTTGAGAAGCTGATAAGTATTAGTGGGTGGTGGCAAGTGGAACTACCGTATAGTTTTGGAGAAAGGGCCATAACTGGATAAACTATGTCAATCTTCCCCAGGGGTGTCTGTGTGGTTGTATAAACTCTTATCTCAAAGTGCATGTGTGTGTGTGTGTGTGTGTGTGTGTGTGTGTGTGTGTGTGTGTGTGTGTGTGTGTGAGCTACTTGGGCAGGGACATGAAGCACTGGTTGGACAGAGATGGTGCTAGAGGTTTTAGCTTGCCCACTAGGCTAAGATCTGGACCCTATAGCTGTGCAGTGAGGAGTCTTATTGGGAACCTGGAGAGCAATGGAGCAACCAGCCCTGGACTGACTGTGATATTTGTGTGCTCTTAAGGGAAATTGTACTTTACTGTGTGTATTTGTTATCCTTTCCTCATATATAAGATGCCCTCTCTGGTGTTAGTGGTGAGGATTGAAGATCCTTGATTGCTGGGCCAGGGCACGGGCATCACAAATTAATTGTTTGGCAGTGGTGGGATATCCACATCACATATTAATTAGTTTTCAAATACTAATTGGCTTGTAGTGGTGTGGGTAGAGTGAATCCTGTAGCTTGTGTACAGTGAGCTTTGAAGGTGTTTTTGTACTCTAAAACAGCCACACAGTGAATACTCAGAGTTCAGATCACAATTTTTTTATTTCTTTCGTAAGCTTAGTTAGTCAGGGTGAGCAGGCAGCATGTCAGCAGAGTAGTATGGAAAGCTGACAAGGAGCCAGCTGGCAGAGATGTGCCAGGCTAGGGGACTGGTGCATGGAAACCCCACTAAGGCAGACCCAATTGCAGCCTTGGTTACAGCTGCATCATAAAACAGCAACCAGGAGGACAATCAGACTGGCAGTGGAGCTATAATACCCTCAGAGAATGGACAGCTCAACCTTTCTGCAATGGACTTAAAAATCCAGCTGGAGCTAAAGAGACTTGAGGTGGAGGCCAGGCATGTGGAATTAGAAGCAGCTGAGAGACTGAAGTGTCTAGAGAGTGAGGAGAATGAGAAACTGCTACGCCTAGAAGCTGAGGGAAAGAAGAGGCAGAGGCAGCATGAGAAGGAGATGCTGACTCTTCACCAGAGTCATGGAGGTAATGGAGAAGGGAGTAACTGGACCCCAGAAGCACAAAAGGTCAGTAAATTTCTTCCTCAGTTTAAAGAGGGAGATAATTTTGATAGTTTCATTTATATGTTTGAGAGGGTATGTAAACAATATGATGTTGACCAAGGGCTCTGGTTACGGTTCCTGACCCCCTTACTCCATGGTAAAGCTGCTAAAATGTCTGACATTGCATGTTTTGATTATACTGCTGTAAAAAATTGTCTATTAGAGTTTTTTAAGCTAACACCTGAAACGTATATGAAAAAGTTTTGTGAGCATAGACGCAAGGCAGATGAAAGTGTGTGTGAATATGTTGCTGAATTGAGCACTTATTTCAATAGGTGGGTGAGTGGATGTCAGGTCACCACTTTTGAAAGGTTGGCAGACCTTTTGGTGAGGGAACAAGCCTTTAGCACTTTGTCTGAGGACATGAGGATCTGATTAGCTGATAGACAATGTGCTACTTCAGATGAGTTAGGTAAGAAGGGAGGCCTATAACTTGCAAGCAGGGCAGCCCTGCACAGGAAGGGACCCCCAGTACTGCTCATGGATCTAAAGGAACCCATGGTGGGCAGCACAGACTGCCACAACATAATCTGCCAGTAGCATGGGAAGCCACTAGTCCAGGTACACATCAAGAAAGTACGGTTAAATGTTTTGAATGTAACCAGTGGGGCCATGTGGCATACAGGTGTCCACAGAGGCAAGGTGGGGAACCAAAGATGAGAGAGCCAGTAAGTTGTAAAGACCAAATGTCACTAGTCGGTCGTCTTGAGACAACAGGGGTTCTAAACTACCATCCTTCCAATGTCCTGAGAGGGAAGGATTTGGATGAGGCAGCACCATGTGATTATGCAGTTACGCGCAGTAAGGCTAGGAGACAAGCAGGTGGGTCTGGTAGCCTGGGGGAGAACCAGACAGACTGCATACTTGCAGCCAGGACTGGTGAGGTGGTTACTTCAGGGAGTGAGCTACTCTGTAGCAGTGAGACTGAATGTAAGCCACAGCTGCTTGTGGGTACTGATGTTCCCTTGGACAGAGCGACTGCAAAGGTAGAGGTGTGTAGCAGTACCCACGCTGATAGTGAGGCACCACTGTCAGAGGATGCCAGACTTCCTGTGGAAGGGGAGCTGGGAAGGGTTACAAGGAGAGAGTTGAGACAGGCTCAGCTCTCAGACCCTACATTGCAAGGCCTGAGGCAGGTAGCTAGGAAGGCACCTGATTCTCAAGAAAAGGGGGAATATGTATATTGGGACAAAGGGATACTATACAGAGGGTGGACCTCTGAGGGAGGGCTAGAAGGTGAGAGAGTACAGCAGTTGGTAGTGCCTAGAGCCTAACATCTGGTGCTTCTAGCCATAGCCCATGATATTCCCTTTGCAGGTCATATGGGCATAAAATGTACAAGGAGCCATATTATGCAGAGCTTCTATTGGCCTGGAATTTCCAGAGATGTAACAGGGTACTGCATGATCTGTGAGCAGTGCCAAAAGGTAGGCAAGGCAGGAGACAAGGTGAGAGCTCCTTTTTTGTCTTTGCCTATGATTGCGGAGCAATTTTTGAGGGTAGCTATGGATATTGTGGGTCCTCTGAGTACCCCAAGTTCCAAAGGGAAAAAGTATATCCTAGTGGTAGTTGATTATGCTACACAACACCCTGAGGCAGTGACTTTGTCCTCCATTGAGGCAGAGAAGGTGGCAAATGCTTTGTTAGAGATTTTCAGCATGGTAGGTTTCCCAAAAGAAATACTGACTGATAGAGGTGCCAATTTCATGTCAGACATGCTGGCTTGTCTGTGGAAATCAAGTGGGGTGAAGCACATAAAGACCACCCCCTACCATCCCCAGACTAATGGTCTTGTTGAGAGGTTAAACTCTACAATCAAGTCCATGCTATGGGCATTTGAAGATCAGTTTAAGAGGGAGTGGGACAAATATTTGCCCAATCTGTTTGCTTACAGAGAAAGTTCCTCAGGAATCCACAGGTTTTTCACCCTTTGAGTTGCTGTATGGGCATAGTGTGAGGGGACCTCTAGATTTCATTTGAGATAAGTGGGAATGTGAGTGTGAATCTCACAAGGAGTCTGTTGTGGCATACGTCCTAAACCTAAGGACAAGGCTCAAGGAACTCATGGGCTTGGCCCAGGAGAACCTGGCAGAAGCCCAACAACAGAAAAAGGTGTGGTATGACAGGAATGCTCGAGCGAGAGAGTATGCTGATGGGCAGCAAGTAATGGTTCTCATTCCTGTCAGTCACAACAAGCTGCAAGCAGCTTTGGAGGGTCCCTACAAGGTAGTAAGATAGGTAAGTGATGTTAACTAGATGGTGGAACTGCTAGGCAAAAGGCAGGCGCACAAACTGTACCATGTTAACATGATGAAACCTTACCATGATAGGGAGGCCCTTATGCTGAGCATTTGCAGTGGATTGCAGGAGTAATCTGAAGGAGATCTGGGCTCTGATATACTCAGTAAGGCTTGGGCTGACACCTCAGTAGAAGGGGTAGCAATGTCCCAGCAGCTATCTCCTACCCAGGTTTGAGAAATATGAGCAGTGTTATAGGAATTTGGGGACATGTTCACTGGAAAACCAGGGTGCACCCACCAGCTGTCGCACCAGGTGGGTACAGGATCCCAAAGGCCTATTAGGAAGACCCCTTCTAGAGTGCCTGAGAGAGACAAACATACTCTGAGGGAGGAGGTACAGGAGATGTTGGAACTAGGGGTAATTCAAGAGTCCAACAGTCCCTGGGCCTCCCCTGTGGTACTGGTGCCAAAAAAGGATGGCAGCACCAGGTTCTGTGTGGACTACAGGAAATTAAATAGTCACACAGAGTCGGATAATTACCCCATGCCTAGGACAGATGAGGCCTTCAAGCAGCTGGGTGGGGCTAAGTATCCTACAACCATTGATCTTAACAAGGGTTACTGGCAGGTGCCATTGACTCCCAGTGCTAGAGAGAAGTCAGCCTTTGTGTCTCCTTTTGGCTTATATGAGTTCACAAAGAAGCCCTTTGGGATGATGAATGCCCCAGAGACTTTCCAGAAGCTGGTAGGTAATATCCTAGTAGGAGCAAGAGGGTTTGCCCTTGCTTGCCTAGATGATATTGCCATCTACAGCCATTCCTGGCCAGAGCACCTTCAGCATGTCAGGGGAGGTGCTGGGCAGACTACAGAGGGCAGGGTTGACCATTAAGCTGAGCAAATGTCAGGTGGGTATGGCAGAGGTCTCTTATCTAGGACCTAGGGGAGAGGTAAGATAAGGACAGAACCTGTCAAATTGGAAGCCATTCAGGCATGGCCTGCCCCTGTTACTAAAAAGCAGGTGAGGGCATTTTTAGGGACAGCAGGGTACTACAGAATGTCTGTTCCCAGTTATAGTGCCATAGCCGCTGCTCCCCTCACACACCTGACAAGGAAGAACAGGCCAGATAAGGTAGTGTGAACCCCAGCATGTGAGAAGGCATTCCAGAAGCTTAAAGAAGCTTTGGGAGGACCCCCTTGTGTTAGCCAGTCCAGTTTACTGCAAAGAATTTGTTGTGCAGGTGGATGCTTCGAACCATGGAGTGGGGGCTGTACTAAGCTAGATTTCTTCAGAGGGAGAAGAGCACCCAGTGGTTTATCTCAGTCATAGGCTCCAACCCAGGGAGGAATGGTATGCAGCTGTAGAAAAGGAATGTCTAGACATAGTGTGGGCACTGCAGAAACTTCAGCCTTATCTGTATGGAAAGAAATTCACTGTTATGACAGATCACAACAGCCTAATATGGTTAAACAGAGCCAGCCAACAACATGCCAAGTTGCTAAGATGGAGCCTGGGGTTGCAAGCATATATGTCAGTGCAGCACCACAGTGGGATTAGCAATGCCAATGCAGATGGGCTCTCAAGACAGGGAATGGGGTAAGGTATACTCAGATAGACATAACTCTTTCAAACAGCATTTCTTAAGAGTCACTTGAAAAAACTAGCTTGAGTTCTCTGGGGGAGAAATGTGAAGACTGGTAGAGAAATGTGAAGGCTGCCAGCCTAGCCAGATAGGATTTTATACATAATTCTGTCATTTGTAAATATGAATGTTGAATTACAGGCTTGTTTTCTTAAATGAAATAATATGCTGTGAAATGTTGAACTCAAAACAATGTAGCAACATTGCCCTCTGCTATAAAGAAAGCTAAGTCAAGCATTTCTTGTCTGTCCTTTGAAATTGAAATGATTTCGTGACTGTCTTTGATGTTTACAATTCGACTCCGGTCAGGCTAGAAGAAGGCTTCCTGCCTATTGTTTTAAGGCTAAAGTTAGTGACCAGAATTTACATGTGGAATGTCCTTTATTGCTCTGATTTCTGTCTAGGTATAAAAGAGTGCAAATGCAGTTTCTGTCCACCTGGGAACACCAGGAAAGTGTAAAAAAATGATGTAATGGGGATCAGAACTGCATTAGCAATTTAAGCAAAGAGAATCAGAAGGCATTAAGCATTTCTGTCTTGATCATCCAATTTACAGCACTGTCTTGCTCATGTGTAAGTTATCTTAGACGTGTGTTTTCTTTTAGAAATAGCTAGGAACTAGAAAGATTAGACTAAGTGTTTTTCTGTGATGTCAGAACTGTACTACTGATTTATTTTAAGTATTTCTATGTGATCTCTAAACTGTTGACTAGCACTGTGTAGTAAAAAGTATTATTTTGTGTTTTTATTATTTATTATTAAATAGGGCGGCCACGGTGGTGCAGTGGTTAGCATTGCCGCCTCACAGCAAGAGGTTCTCCGGTTCGATCCCTGGCTGGGGTGCCTTCTGTGCGGAGTCTGCATGTCCTCACTGTGGTCGCGTGGGTTTCCTCCGGGTGCTCCGGTTTCCTCCCACATCCCAAAGACATGCTTCAGGTGGATTGGACACTCTAAATTGGCCTTAGGTGTGCATGTGAGTGTGCCTTCTGTGAACAAAAACTCACGAAGAATAAAGAGCAACCAGGAACAAGAGTGACTTGATAAAGCCTGGAATTGTCCAGGCGAAAGCGCTTGTCTTCACGTTTTTTCCTTGTGCTAAAAGATTCGTTTTGGAATTAAATCTGCTTTTTTACCATCTCATTGCAGCAGTTGAATTATTGTCTCCACGGGTGTGTTTGGATATTGTTCCTAGTGTGCCTTCTGTGGAAGGTTGGGTGCCGGGCTGGCAACTCGACACCGTAAAACTCCACTGCCAATCAATGTGCGGACAAGGTGATCCGCTGTGGCGACCCCTAACCAGGAAAAGCCGAAAGAAGAAGAAGAAGATTATTTATTATTAAATATTTAAAACCTTTCAACTGTGGCTGTTTTGTGTAGAGATAATGTAAGCTCTTAAGACTACTTGCATGCCTTTGGTAAAATTGTACAAAGCCACTCTAATAGCTTTAGCCCTGTGCTATACTACCAATTGGATAATAATATTGCACAGTAATAATTGGACACCCTTTTAAGGGCCTTTGACTAGCTGATAAGTATTAGTGGTTGGTGGCAAGTGGAACTACAGTATAGTCTGGGAGAAAAGGACACAGCTGGAGAAACTGTGCCAGCCTTCTCCAGGAGTGTCTGTGTGGTTGTATAAACTCTTATCTCAAAGTGTGTGTGTGTGCGTGTGTGTGCATGTGTGTGTGTGTGTGTGTGTGTGTGTGTGTGTGTGTGTGTGTGTGTGTGTGTGTGTGTGTGTGTGTGTGTGTGTGTGTTTCAGGTACTTGGGCATGGAAACGAAGCACTGGTTGGACAGAGAGGGTGCTAGACATTTTAGCTTGCCCACTAAGCTGTGATCTGGACCCTATAGCTGTGCCAGTGGGGAGTCTTATTGGGGACCTGGAGAGCAAGGGAACGTCCAGCCCCGGACTGACTGTGATCTCTGTGTGCACTTAAGGGGAAATTGTACTTTACTGTGTGTATTTGTTATCCTTTCCTCATATGTGAGACGCCCTCTCTGGTGTTAGTGGTGAAGATTGGGGCTCCTTGATTGCTGGACCAGGGCACGGGCATCACATATACATTTCTACTTATACTGTAGTGTCAGTAGCTGTCTTTAAAGTCTGTACATTACTTCACTTCTTCAAATCATTCCTTTTTCAGTTCAGATTATATTTTGTCAAAACAGCAACAATATGTAGCATTTATAGAGCAGATAGCTTATGGATTCAGGTTGTTCAACTAAGATATGCTTTTTAATCAGGCAGTTTAATTTCAGTTCACAAGTAATTTAGGGACATTTCAGTTGAGTTTCCAGGCATGTGTAATCCATTGTGGCTACTTTATAAAGTATTTACAAGCTGTTCTATTAAGTTGTCTAATTTACCCTTCCTTAGGTTATAATTCAATTTAATAGCTAAACAACACTACTTTTTTTATTTGTTAAGTGCGAGACTAAATGCACTTCGCAGATTGTTTTTTGTTGCCATGACAGCCTCTCTCAAGTACAAAAAACAGATACCAATCAATTAATAAATGATCTGCTTAGTGCCTGTGTAGTTTTGTGGCAGCCATTGACTGGAAAGGAACACTTGTAATCGTGACTGAGATAGTCAAACATTTTTTTTTCTGAAAGTTAGGTAGTGTTTCAGCATGTCCTGAAGGAGCGTATTGTATGCCTCTATGGTTATTATGACCTTTCCTTTCCTTTTTTCTTTTGTAATCTATAGGAGAACAGATTCAGTACTTACATAAGATCTCCATCACCCCTTGTCAGTTTGTTTGAATCAATAGAGTTCTCCTTTCTGAAGTGTACCGCAAACATTGCTTCCCTTCCTTTCTTGCTCCTTGGCCAAGTTTCTTCTTCCTAGCGTTGGCTTCATTCACCCTGTTTGCTTCCATCCTTAATTCAACATATTTGCTGTTTGTCTTCCTTATCTGCTTCATTCACCTCTTGCCATGGACAGTCTTAGACAAACTGTCTCCCTAGGCCAAAAGGTTCCATGGCACCCACCACCACCTCTGCCCAGATTATTTTTTTCCCTTCCTTTTTCTCACAGTTTGTCTTGTTCTTCAGTTTTTTCTGTAGCTACTCATTCATTCAGTGGTTCCTTCATTCATTTAGGCAATGTGGTCTATCTAAGCAAGTCTGCACTCTGACAACTGTGGAGGAAACAGCTGCATTAAGCTGGGGTTTGGGACCAATAGCCCCTAGAAGCCATGAAGTTTCCAGATGCTCTGAGATGCATTTTACATTTTTTAACTATTTTTTTCATCCAATGATTGCTTGAGCAAAAAACAAGATTACAGAAAGAAATTCAGTTTTACTCATCAGTTTTCCTTTTTCTTGCATCCTTTCAGCACACCCTAAATGACCAAGATGACTGTGTAACAAAATTAAGCAGGTGGATGTTAGGCACCAGGAAGCCATATCATGTAGATGTTTTGATGTGCATTTTAGAACTTTTTCCTCAATCATTCAATACAATAATGATCTGAACAAAAATCATGTATATGAAAAAGAAAATCTTTTTTTTTATTTCAAGTAAGAAATAAGATATATCCACATTTTAATACTAAAAGCTGACTAAACAATACTTCACAATAATCTGAAGACAAATGCTTTGAGGATATATATATATATATATATATATATATATATATATATATATATATATATATATACACATAATACCTCTCCACCATCCAGACTTTCTCAGAATGTCCAGATTTTTGCCCTGCTCCTTATAAAATTTATGGTTTTCTGAAAAATCACTAGTATAATCTAAGGATTAAAGTCACTATATAATGACATGCCTTTGAGTTTCACACTTCATGTCCTTCCAAAAATGCATGCTAACACAACTTCTGTTATTCTAGCAACTTTCTAAGTTTATATGAGCAATATTTCAAATGAGTCTCTAGTTTTGGCCCTTTGTCTCCATATTATGCAATGCTTTGTCCAGATTTCTTGTGCCAAGAGGTTGAGATATATATATATATATATATATATATATATATATATATATATATATATATATATATATATATATAGTAATATCTGCCTTCCATTACCACTCATCTCAAAATAGGTAGGCCCTTTCTGTGTATCCAATGGGTCTATATCACAACTTCAAAGTGTCAAAACTTCAAATGTTATAACATCAAACCCAAAACCATGAAAACTGAAAACCTCGAAGACTGAGAACAGCGATTTTTTTTTCCCCGGGAAAAAAAAAATCGCTGCTCCAGTATAAAATGCAAAACACACAAACACTGCAAACTATTTCTAATGTGGGGGGTCCCCACACCCCCCTACTTAAATATACCAACTCCAAGATTGCACCACAGTGGAGGAAATAGCGAAGCTGTGGAAACAGCCCACCAAATTCTTTCCCTGGGAAAGAATTCGATGTTCCACGGCTTCGATATTTTCACTCTTCAAACTTTCAGTTTTGAGGTTTTGGTGTTCGAACTTTTCAGCATTCAAACATTTGATATACACCCATATCCAGCTATGGTGTTAAATTGTGCAGAATTAAGACAAATTAAGACAAATACTTTAAGTTGCTGCTGTCAAATTTATGTCTCTTCATCCCTGAAAAAATGCCCATCTTTTATCTACCCTTTTGATGTCAGACTGTGACAAAACTGAAAAATAAAACAGAGCATGCTTATTTACTCTTCCCCAAAACACAGCCACTTGTATATTCATTAGTCGATTGGCTGTGAGGAAAGTGGAAAAAATATTACAGTAATATTTCCAACTTGTTACTTCTAAAGGTGTTAGAATACTTCTATACAGGTTATAGTGACCATCTGTGCACCCCTCTGAAGTTTGTGAGGAAAGTTAACAGTTTCTAATGTACCCACCTTTAAATGTTTCTTAAAAGAATACTTTACAGAATTTTGGACCTGCTCCTGTGCCAATCCTGGCTGAACTTACTCACTATACTTCACTCACCACCTTCAACCCCAAGTCACACCTCACAACCCTTTTCAGCCTCCAACTCCACTCCTTTCTTTTGTTTTCCCACTACCTTACAACATCCACTTTCTCTCAGCAGACCTATCCTCTGCCTGTTTCCTCCCTACTCACCTAGGTTACCTGAAGGCACCCTACCTGCACTCGTCTTATAGTCTCCTTCTCGCCGTCCTTCTTCCTTCTATAACCATAATATGAACACCCTCTGTCATACTACGGCATCACTCAATTTTCCCTCACTGTCTCTAATTAAGTAATCTCAAATATCTCTTTTAAATATCTTATTAGAATTGTCTCAGGTTCATAGGTGTTTACTAGGCTTAGGACCACAAGGGCCTTATTAAGCCTAGCCATTCATCCCAAATCTCTGACACATTCTGATACCGTTAATAAGTGTAAGCATGGCCTGTGAGATTAATCCTTTACAGGTTACCTGTTTCCATTAGAGACATAGGTGCCAAACCAGGGATGAATTTTCTATTTCTCATCCAATTGTCCAAGTTGCACTAGAATTGGGTTAGGGAGGAAATTTGCTTCACATGTATGAGAGCCTGTTTCATATACGATTCAGTTGCTGGGATACACACCTATCTCTCCAGCAGGTCCTATTTAAATCACAGGCAATGTTTAAATCTTTAGAACAGGTAATTCTGGCACTGTTTGTTTTGTGGATATGCAGGAGGCTCATCAGAGTGGGGTCTGACAAAGCCCTGTATGCCAGGCATAGATCTCCCCTCAAAAGCCTGTTGGAGACAGAATACAGGAGTATGCATAGGACATATTATTTATGCCCTGTATTCTTTTAGTGAGGAACCTCTGTGGGCATTCCAATTGTTGGGTATGCCTGGTTAGGTACATACCAAAGGGGATATTGTACTAAATAATTGGTCTGATGAATGCCGAATACAGTGGAACAATGACTTCCTCAGACTTAGAGGCCATACTTTTGTTTATAAGTTGTGCAACATAGAATGATTTCCTCACCACTATAGACACATGATGATCAAAGCTAGATTACTATCTATGTGCGTGTCCATAAGTCCCTGACTACTGGGTCAACTCTAAGGGGTGTGTTGTCAATATGATAGTTACCAGGATGGAAGACTTCCCAAAGGATACTATTATGCATTTCTTGGCATTTAGTTTTAGTCCATGGCTCTGACACCAGTTGTTTGTCTGTGTCAGCCCCTACTGGAGAACATTTGTGTCAGCGGGAGATTCAGTGACAGCTCCTAATTTGCAATCATCTGCAGATTTAGTCATCCAGAGACAACTGACATTGGCCTTGACTTTTGAGAAGTAAATTCAAAGAAGGAGCGGCCCAAGCACTGATACCTGAGGGACTCCACTTGCAACTGGCTTCTTTGTAGAGGTAGACTCCCCATATCTAACTAACTGGGTCCTGTCTGTGAGCCAGTTGGCTATCCACCAGGTGATATAAGTGTTTGTACCTAACCTCTTGAGTTTGTCAGCAATACCCAAGTGGGGTATTGTGTCAAATGCCCTGGCCAGGTCATGGTAGGCAGTGTGAACGATTTTGTCCTCATCCATTGCTTTGGTGATATTCTCAAAGAAGTCCACCGGGTTGAGTAGGCATGATCTGCCCTTGATGAAACTAAATTGGGTTTGGTCCAGTGTCTGGAAGCTTACTATATCTCTGTTGATCATCTCCATAATAATTCTTTCCATGGATTTACATATAAGACTAGTGAGACTTATGAGTCTGTAGTTTCCAGGGTCAGTAGATGGCCTATCTTTATGCAGAGGAATGACTGTTGCCTTCCTCCTTTTATTAGGCATGAAACCTGTTTGGAGGCTACCATTATATAGTAAATTCAGAAGCCCTGATAGGTCATGTTTCATGCTATTTAGAAGGCATCCTGGGATACTGTCTGGACCCATTGATGCAGTGTTCTTGGCCTTAGAGAGAGCATTAAGGACCTGTTCCCTAGTGATAGTAGGAGAAGATATATTTGATGATATTTCCTGAGGGAAGGTTGGGAGGGGGTAAAGCTGGAGTTGAATTTATCAACCAGGGTGTTTGCTATATCTTCTGGCTCAGTATAGGTGGCTTGATTTACAATGAGCTCTGCACACAATTGTGTATTGCCTTTGAGGTTGCGGACATTGCTAAAGAGTGCTTTGTGGTTGTCCTTGGCCTGGGAGGCCAAACTAACCTCAAATTAGGCTTTGGTAGACTTTATTTGTACTCTGAGTTATTTGATTAATTTGATGAGCATGCTTTTATCCTGCTGGGTGCTGCACTTCCTAATTTTTGTCATGATTTTCTTCCTCCTGTTATACATCTGATTGATTTTGTGATTCCATCAGGTAGATATGTTTTTCTGCATTTCATCCTGGCTGGTATGCATCCCCACCCTGTGTGACAACTTTCCATTGCCCGTGTTGTGCAGTGTGCAGTCTGTGTAATGTTTGCCTTTCTTGTATGTACTATTTGTTCTGTAGGTATACCTGCTGTGATGTCCTTCTCCTCCTCTTTTCATATGTTTACTTTTTCTTCAATCTTTAAAAAAAAAGATGCTACTCCCAATAAAAAAGAAAAAAAATGCCCATGCCTCTCTGACTTTCCCTTTGATTTTCCTATTTCAACATCCCTCTTGTGTGTCCCTCTTCTTCACCCATACTCCACATCTTCTTTTCATCTCTCACTGCATTTTCTGTGTGTTTCTATCTAAAGACAAAAAAAACAAAAAAATAATCCTTGTTTTCACGCCTCTCCTCAACTAGTTTAGACAAGTTTGCAGGCATCGCTCTATTCTGGGCTGTGGTGTAGTAACTGTGTTGTCCATTACCTTACTTGGATAGAAGGAAGTTTCTTTGCTCACCAGTGGGAGTGGAGAGCCTTGAGCAGCCTACCTGTCCCTGTAGGAAGTGACCTCAGCACAAGAGCTGTAGTAATTGGTTGTTTTGGACCATTTCTAGCTCTTTTGAAGTTCCCTGTTTAAAATCCACCTCTGGGCATTTTTTTCTGGCTATACTACTCAGACAAGCTCCTCGTGGTCCTGCAGAGTGGTCCTAGCTACAGAGAACTCAGAAAAGTGACTACTTTCTGGATTTAAGTATCTTTGCTGTTTTTTTACTTGGAATAGCTTCTCTAGCTTACCCTGAACAAGCTTAAACTGTTTTTAGCTGTTTGCTGCATTATTTTAAAATCTGCAATTAAAGTTACTTTTTAGTCGAATTTGATCGAAAGTTTGTTTGTTTGTTTGTTTAATTTAACTGTTGAGGCTGCCCACTAAAGTGTGCTAGCCTGTGTAACTGATGTATCACTGTTTCTGCATTTTCTGTGTGTTTCTATCAAGAAAACAAAAAAAATCCTTGTTTTCCCACCTCTCCTCGACTAGTTTAGACCAGTTTACAGGCATTGCTGTATTCTGGGCTGTGGTGTAGTTCCTGTGTTGTCCATTACCTTACTTGGATAGAAGGAAGTTTCTTTGCTCACCAGTGGGAGTGGGGAACCTTGAGCAGCCTACCTGTCCCTGTAGGAAGTGACCTCAGCACAAGAGCTGTAGTAATTGGTTGTTTTGGACCATTTCTAGCTCTTTTGTAGTTCCCTGTTTAAAATCCACATTTGTGCCGCTTTGCACAATTGTGCGCATAGCGCAGCGCCGGCTAAACAAGGTTAAACATGTTCTGGCTCTGCCAAGTCTGCTCTTCAAATTTTCCCTTAAGGAAGCTCTACTCTTAGTATAATCAGACTACTCACTATATTTTAAGCCTAGCACTTGTTCTCAAAACTTCTCTACTAAATAAGCACTCTCATACTAAGTGAAGCACTACATCCACCTACCACCCCTGTGAATATCCACTTCCCTTAAAGGCACAGCACTCCCTTATACTGTTCTAGCATGTTGAGTGGTAGATTACTGGCATCCTCTCCAGTTTAGCTGGTTAATCTGGGTATCTTGAGACAATGCCACAATTGTCTCATGTACACAGACAACCCTCTCCTCCTCCCAACAAACACAAATACATGTGAGAGATGCAACTATATAGCCAAACTGGAAGCTGAACTCTCTCAACTCAGGGCTGGCATGACCAGACAGGAGGAGATGGTAACCACACACACAACAAACCCAGTCCCACATAGACCTACCACAACTGCAAACCAAACACATAAAAACACAAAGACATACTCGAGGCTCTAATAAAAAACTTACCAAAACAACGGAGGCTCCCAAAGCAGACATCCAAAATCCACCACCTCAAAACAAAACACATGCAACACATACTTCAATAAATCAGTGTGTCAACCAATCACAGCCTTTAAGGCCAAACACCATGCCTGATACACTAGTAATAGGTGACTCTATAGTCAGACACACTGATGTCCCGCTTACCAGGCTGAACAAGGAGAGGGTGACTGTGAGCTGCCTATCGGGAGCTAGGAACCGCCACATAACACACGCACTCAGGTCACTCCAAAGCAAGTACAAATATGACTCCGTCATTGTCCATGCTGGCGTGAATGACCTGAGACGTACCTCCCTGGACTACATGAAAAGAGACATAGAGGAGCTCTCCGATTATGTACCCAGGCTGGTATGACCCTGACCCTGAGCAGCATCTTGCCCTCACCAAGAATGATGCCACAATACAAAGACAAGATGATCAGCTTTAATAATTGGCTCAAGTACTGGTGTCATTCTAAGGGGATCCAATGTCTGTCTGCCTGGGATGACATGTTGGACAAGCCGCGCTGCTTTGCAAGGGATGGCTTACACCTGTCACCACTGGGCTTCCGGATATTGGCTAAGGCTCTTGTCACCCCCATAGTGCCTTTTTTAGGCAAGGCTCAAAAGACAAACCCACCTCCTTAGAAAACAAAAATGGAAAAAAACTAAGGGTAATGCTGCTCAATGCCAGAAGTCTAAATCTCAAGATGCAGGCACTCGATGCACTCCTCAGTATGGAGAACATCGACGTCTGTGCAGTAACTGAAACCTGGTTCAAGGCTCCTGAGAGCACCCCAGCACTACCAGGCTATACCTCGTATCATGCTTTTCGGCCCCAAAACCCGGGCCGAACCACAAAGGGAGGGGGAGTGTCCATATTCATCAAGGACACCCACACCTCCGGGTTAGTAGCAACACATGACGCATCAGAGACCATACAGGTGCAACTAACCATAGACAAAACTGCTATACAACTGGTAGAATGTTACAGACCACCCTCCCAATCTCAGGAACCCCACTCAGCCTTCCTGAAGACATTGGAGGATATGAATGTATCACAAAATACCATCATACTGGGAGACTTCAACTACCCAAACATAGATTGGGTACATTATTCTAGCCCTAACACCCTAGCCCAAAGGTTCCTGGAATTCATAAATTCAAATGCACTGGAACAACTAGTTACCTCTCCCACTAGGGAGATAATATACTAGACCTGATCATCACAAACATTGGGACAAAATGCTCCACACCGGAGGTATACCCCTCACTAGTGAGATCTGACCACAAACTAATCACCCTGGATATACATATCCCACCTCCACCCCGGCACAAAAGACCACAGTGAAAAACTTCTCAAAAGCAGACTTCACTCTTCTTAAGACTGAGATGGTATCCTTTAAGCCCACTGGGCCAGTGGATACCACATCCCACAATGCCGAATCCTTCACAAATGCTTTCTATGGACATCTCCAAGAATGCATGGATCATGCTATCCCAAATAAATCCAAGTCCCTCTCCACCAAAGGCAAGCATCCTGTCTGGTGGACCTCAGCCATTAACAAATTGTATAACAAAAGAAGGAAGCAACTGCACGTCAGAGCAAAATCCCATAAAGGGAAGACATCTCTGATCAACATTAGCAGAAAACTACGTTCTCTCATAAAAACATCCAAGGCCAACTTTGAGAGAAAAAATCGCTAAGGACACTAAAGATAACCACAAAGCCTTCTTCAGCTATGTTAGAAACCTGAAGGAAACCCTCAGATATGCTCAGAGTTAGTTCACAACAACAAAAAATACACTGAACCCACAGATATTGCCAACATTCTGGCTGACAGGTTCAGTGCAAATTTCTCCCCTCCCTCACCCCCAAAAGAAGAAATACTTATCCCAGCTGAATGTAATCTCCCTGTCATCTCAGATGTCCAAGTGAGAACCGCCCTCAACAAAGCTAAAAACACAGCATCAATGGGACCTGACGGTATCCCGGGTTGCATGCTACGTGAACTCCAAGAGGAGCTAAACCCACACATAAAATGCTATTTAACCTTAGCCTTACTACAGGATATGTACCTGAACACTGGCGTACAGCAACAGTGGTCCCACTACACAAAGGGGGTACCTCTACAGACCCTGGGAACTACCGCCCCATAAGCTTAACCAGCCTGGTCTGCAAAGCTATGGAAAGAATCATTATGGAACTCATAAACAGAGACATAGGGGACCTACAGACACTTGACCCCACCCAGTTCGGCTTTGTAAAGGGCAGATCCTGCCTTTTGAACCTGGTTGACTTTTGAAACAGTCACTAGAGCCATTGATGAGGGCAAAGCAGTCCATACAGCCTACCTGGACTTGGCTAAGGCCTTTGACACAATACCCCACTCAGGCATCATAGATAAGCTCAACAGCTTAAACGTAAACCCTTATGTCACTTGATGGGTTGCAAACTGGCTAAAGGACTGAACCCATAAAGTTAAAATCACTGGAGCAATGTCAGACTCAAAGCCAGTCACAAGTGGTGTCCCACAGGGATCTGTCCTGGGACCCCTCTTGTTCGGCATTTATTTCTCAGATGTTAAAGCAAACATGGGAGGGTTGTGGCTGACAAAGTTCGCAGATGACTGCAAACTAGGCCATAGTCAATACACCAGCGGACACATACATCCTACAAAAAGGCCTCACAGAAGCGGACAACTGGTGCCGGAGTCACGGCCTTAAACTAAATGCCAAAAAATGTATAGTCATCCCCTTTGGGAAAAACAAAGTACCCACAAATTATCACATAGACAGCAACCCACTGAGTATGGAAAAAGTAATCAGAGACCTAGGGACCCAAGTCGACAGCGACCTCTCATTTGACACCCACGTTGCCAAAGTGGTTAGAAAAACATTCTACCTTGCACACCTCATCATGAAGGGATTCACATCCAGATCCAAGGGTGTCATTGTACCCCTATACTCCTCCCTCATCAGACCCATGATTGAGTACAATGCCCCATTTGGTATGTACCTCACCCGGCATTTGCAACAGCTGGAGAGACCACAAAAGTACCTCACCAAGAGGATCAATGGTCTCCAACATATGTCTTATTCTGCCAGACTAGAAACTTCAGCTCTATTCAGTAGCATACTGCCTGCTCAGAGGTGATCTCTGCCTGACGTACAAGGCCATGTCCAATAAGGATCTGATGGACATGCTCCACCTCAAAAAATCCAAATCCATCAGGACCACGAGAGCTAAAGACTTAAACCTCGGCACAAGTATGAATAGGACATGCTGGCGGGATAGATTCATAACCCAGAGGCTTCCCATGCTTTGGAACAAGATCCCAGTTCATATTAGGCAGAGCCCCTTACTGACTCTCTTCAAGAGAAATCTCGATGAGTGGATGGGAGATTGTAAGTTTACCCCAGGGGTCACATCTGTGTCACTGCTAGACAGGGGCACAGTAAACTAATTCTATTATATAAGGGGACCTTCATTGTGTCACTACTAGACAGAGGCACAGTATTCCAAATTTATTCTGTACATTTTTGTACCATTTCATGGGGTGGCAAAAGCCACATCACTATGGCTAGGCTTACAAATGCCCCAGGGCAGATAGCCTAGTACTAAACTATGAAACTATGAAACTGTCCTTGGGTGTGTGCTTTACTTGTGTTTAACACACAGGTCCTAAATTCACTGTTAGCAAATGTTAGCTATGGCGATGTGGCTGTGATTGCCCTTCGCCTTTAAATTTTTCCTTAGAAAATTTACAGATTCCAATGGTATCTGTAAGTCCAATCCAACATGTTTTATTAATAAATGTATTTCTGAGCTATTAGTAGTTGTCTCTGAGCTTACTGTAAACAATGTTGTCAATGTAGATCTATAGTTCAAGTCACATTGCAGCTTTGAAACTGGTATCTTATGTTAGTGGCTGAATTACATATGGTGCAGTGGTGTAGCAGTAGCGTTGTTACCTCACAGCAAGAGGTTTTCCAGTTCAATTCTTGGCTGGGGGGGCCTTCTATGTGGAGTCTGCATGCCCTCTCTGGGTGCTCTCGTTTCCTCCATGTTATAAAGACATGCATCTGGAGTATTTCTCCAATGGCCTCTGCTAAAAAATGGATTTGTTCCAGGTTGGATTTTCCTGGTTAACAAATGTTAAATAAAAAAATAAATTACCAAAATATCTGTAGTTGTCTGAGACACGTCTCTGTCTATTCCTGAAAATGCTTGTTGCCATGCAGCTTACATTGAGATAGTTGGCATTTTTTCTACTTTTTTGACCCATAATAGAGTCAGTTACATTCTGTAGTTGTCTTTACCCTTATGTACAGATTTCTTTATGCAACAACAATTTCTTATTAGTTATAGATTACACACGCATATCTGTAGTGGGCCATTCATACTGTGATACTCTGTTGTGTGCTGACATATTACTACATTATCCACGAGTTTCATGCTGATTGCATAATATGCCAAAATCCACAAACTTTATGGCATCCAGCCAAACCTGTCTATTTATGCTTGTCCCAAAGATATACAAATAAGGAAGCGTTTCTTTTGGAAAGAGTCATTATAATTTTAGGATTTAAATTTTTAGCCCGTTTTTTAAGGTACAATTAAAACTTCTTCCTCCTATAACAGTGCCGCATATTGAGTTATTCAATAAAATCTCTAGTCATTTGCTACTTACCATCAATCCCAGGAAGCCAATATATGTTTGCTATTGTATGATTTTTTCATAATATTCTAAAATGACCATTGCAAGTGTTCTTTTATTGTCTAAGTCTCAACCAATGCCACATATTTCTTCCATTCCATAATAGTTTCCCTTCTTTTTTTCCCTAAAAGAAGCAACATTGCCTCAGGATATTTTATATAAAATATTTATTTTTTCTCAAAAGTTTGATGTTGTTTACTGACATGTGTTTCTTGTGACAAGACAAATGTCTGCTTTATTCAAATTCAAGAACCAACAAGAGATACTCTTTTAGTCCTACTACAGACATCATTGCTATTAACTCAGAAAGTTGTTTCCGAGCTTTATATTCTTAAATGCACTACTAAATCTGAATCAATTATTAGTAATCTTATACTTACAAAATTAAGATTAGCACCCATAAACTATTTGATTGAATCCAATACAAAGTAAAATAACTCATTTGTAGCACTTCTTGGATTCTTTACAATTCTCAGACTTCAAATAGCCTCCCCTCTTTGTGGATATCTGAGATCCTGGACTAGTAGCTTGTTCCTTACTATGATGAAACAGTCAGAACTGATGTTCCATGAAACACATTTCTGTTAATTACAGGACTACTTCTCTGGTTTGCTAGGATTGTATCACTCGCTTTTATAAATAATTTAGTTACACAACTGTTTCTATTAAGCATTGCACAATGGATTGCTTTCTGCCTAATACAAAAGGTATCTGACTACTTATTTATTTAACATTTGTTTACTGGGAAAATCCAACTTGGAATGAAGCCAATTTTCAGCGGAGGCCCATGGAGAAATGCTCCAGACACGTCTTTGTAACATGGGAGGAAATTGGAGTACCCAGAGGAAACCTACATGAATGCAGGGAGGACATGCAGACTTCGCACAGATGGCACCACTGCTGAGAATCAGACTGGAGAACCTCTTGCACGATATGTACAGCCTTTGACTTTTAACTAAACTAGTCTTCTTGTTGAAGTTCTACTTTTAATTCTAGTTCTAGTTAAACTTTTCACAAATAATATTTAAATTATTGCTATTTTTGTGAGATCCACCACACTATGGCACAATTATTCCCTTCAGCTCAAAACCCTCAGGTTCAATCCCAATAGATGGGCTGTGAGCACTAGACAGGCCATCTGCATTGTGCTGAGTCATGCCTGGACTGTATTTCACCATTAAAAGCTGCAACAAAACTGCCCACTTAAGTAGTTTTTATATAGATTTTTTTTTTGTGTTCCTATCGTGCTGTGTCCTCAGCCATAGCTATAACGTATGATTCGCGAACAATATAAATTCTCAGCTGAGAAGATAGTACTTTAATGATGATAATGTTGGTTTCTACTCTGATTGATTTCTGGCCCCAAAACATACTGGATGTTCTTCCACTATCAAAGTTCTATGATACCATTTCCCGATGCCTATCTTTAATGCATCAGTATATATTATAAAAAGGCTACTATAGCCAGAGAACCTAAGACAGCCTCTGACTAATGGTATTCTGTTGAGCTGATTACCTGCATTGCCTACATCAAGTACCCATATCACCTCAATGGTCACCTTTCCTTAGGTCAGTTTAAGAAGATATCAAGCTATTAATGCAAAATAAGGTGTACATTTTGGCATTAGCCAGCTAATCTCCTGGGAACCTTTCCTTGCTTTTCAAATTTACCGATATGTCAGCTTTTCATAACTTCAGTTTTTCTTTCATTCACAGAGTTTAACAATCACACTACCAGTGACACAAACAAAATATTTTATATTTGTACATTTTCATCTTATTGTGCTCTTGAAGACATTGACAGTCTGGCTTGTTTCAGAGTGTCTACTACAGTATGTACCTTAGATAAATGGTAGGTCTAATAAGTATAGTTACTGGTCCCACTTTTTAACATTTTCCTCAATAACGTTTATCAGCATGGATTCTACTGTTCAGTTAAAAACTCTTCACTCACTCTGGGAAATGTACATTGACGTTTTTACTTGTGTGACATTAAACTACTAACACAGTTGATGTATTATTCTTGATATAAATGGAGTCTTGTGATCAGTGAACACTTCATTAACCATATCTAATGTTTAAAATAATAACAATAACTCTTAAGATATAGACACAGCAGTAGCCTTAAATAGAATCATAGGATCATAAGAGGTTACTAGGCTAATAGCCCTAGGGCCCTTACAAGTATAGCCAAGTTCTACCTTATTTTCATGATCAGCACCAATTGCCCCTGCCCAAGAGGGACACAGATGGAACCCCAGGCTGAATTTACAGTTGCCCATCCAATCATTAAGATTGCGTTTGAAGAGGGCCAATGAGGTTCTCTTTTTGGCATGAAGTGGGAGTCTTTTCTGAAGGTGTGGTAACCTCTGGGAGATAAATCTGTCCATCCGGCATGTTCTATTAATGCCACATGCCCGGTTAAGGACTTTAGAGTGAGTAACCTGTGTACCATTTGACTTGCGGATATGCAGCATTTCCAATAAAGCAGGGTCAAAGATTGCCTTATATGCAAGGCTTATATTGCCTCTGAGTAGTCTGTATGAAACAGAATAAAGTAACTGTATTTTCAGATGATCTGCATAGGACAGATGGCGAAGACTTTGAATTTTCCTTTTGAGGAACCTTTGTGGTCTCTCCATTTGCTGCAGATGCTTGGAAAGGTATATACCAAAAGGGTCATTGTACTCAATTATTGGCCTAATGATGGAAGAGTATAGAAAAAGGTTCCAACTTCTTTTTCTGGATGCAATACCCTTGCTTATGAGATGAGCAATATAGAATGCCCTTCTTACCACTGTGGAGAAATGTTGACCAAAGGTAAGGTTGCTGTCAACCTGTGTGCCCAGGTCTGTCACCACTGAGTGTGTACTAAGGGTGTTGTTATTGATGTGGTAGTTAGTAGGCACATCATGCTTACTGAAAGGGAAAATAACAATTTTTTTTGCATTGAGTTTAAGGCCATGACTTTGACACCAGTCATTTGTTTGTGTAAGACCCTCTTGTACATGTTGACATAATTTGAGATTGTATGACTGCTCCCAGTTTAAAGCCATAATCAAACTTTGTCAGCCACAGACCTTTAGTTTTAGCTTGTACTTTGGAGAAATAGATTCCAAACACTATAGATTCCAGGACTGATCCCTGTGGAACATCACTGGCTACAGGGGAATAACCTCAGGGTATTCAGTTGCATATTCAAATATAACCATATTTAACATGACGTTTTAGGACTCTACCCCTTAATCTTTGAATAGTTACAGAAGCACAATATAATCAAAAAGAAGAACGACATACTGGAAGATGTTATCTGTAGTTGAAAAAGCTGCCTTTTCTTTGGCTTCAGCTATTGTAGGGCTTTTCCAGTATCTCTTTGTTAGACCTAATATGGCTGATACACTTCTCGCCTTTCTATTAGTTTATCTATCCTAAGCAATGCATAGCTGTCAAATTTCAAAATGCTGTTCAGATTCCTAAAATCATTAGCATTATTCAAACAGATTTTGAGATTAACAATATGGAGTTATTATATATATATATATATATATATATATATATATATATATTTTTTTTTAATCTTTTATTACCCCCTTATCCATCTCTTAATTTTGTACTTCCTTTGATATACACTTTATCTGTGACTATGGTATTTTTCACTTATTTAATTTAACCTTTTCCCAAGGACAGAGTCAGAATGGTGTTGAATGAGATCTGTTCTACCAAGCAGTTATGAAATTATTTATTTTTTCTTAAAGATTGCTACTTTTATATCTTATTTCTGTGGCTTAGAATACTATGTCACCTACCTGAACTGCAGTCATTCAGATCAGTTCTCTTTCTTCACCAGATCTATTAGTTTCTGATGCTAATCTACTACAGAGGTATGTCATTTGTTAAATTGTTTCAGGGCAATAATATGATATATTAGCTCTGATCTTCATTTACCAGTCTTTTTAACCATATAGTTTACAGTATGTTTTTCTAGTCTTTCAATTGGATCTTGACATTTAGCCAAAATTGTGCTTTCTGTGAAAAGGATGAAAACAAGGACATGGTCACCAGCTTTGATTTACTTTCGCATTGCCTTTTTATTTTGCACTGCTTGATATGGGACATGGGCTCTTTCCATGTATCCTCATAAAGTATGGAGTACAACTATCACCCTATCTTGTAAATTGGTATACTGTTTTATGATAATTTTAAGTAAGGTTTTTCCATATTCACAAATTTCTTTGATAATATCTAACAGTCCAGAAGGGAGAGCAACACATAATAAATTAAAAATCTGAATCCTCTCAAGGCTTATGTACTTCTTTATCGGCAAAGAGAAGATATTGTATTGACAGGCCCCACTTTTTAACATCTTCCTCAATAACTTTTTTCAGCATGGATTTTAATGTTCATTCAAAATTCACTACTCATCTAGGGATGGAATATTGAAGCTTTTACATGTCTGACAGTAAAACCCTAAGGCAGTCGACGTATTATTCTTGACAAAAATAGAGTTCCCTGATAAGTAAATACTTTTGTTAGGTGTACCTACTCTTTAAAACAATAACAATAACTCCCAAGCTATATATTTAGCATTAGCCTTAAACAGAGTAATAACCTCAGAGTACGCAGTTATATAGTCAAAAAAAACTAAAATGTGCTGACAGCCTTTGCTGGATTTTAGCAATGGCCTAACAATGGCCATAGCATTATGCTCAAATTGTACATCTCTAGTGAGCATTGGAATAGTAGGATTTGTAAATCCTGGGTGATGGGCTGTCTTCTGGTACCCAGATCAGAAACTTTCCACTTCTCTCATTATTCTCAACTAGTAAAATGTGTTAGAATATATGCTTTAAATTTAACCATTTAATCTTATGTATACTCCTAGTACATTACTATGTGCTAACCCCATAAATGGGTTTTCAAAAGATTTTGGCACTAATAGTAAAATATGACTGCATCTCTGTACTTAATTACTCTGCACAGTAAGCCATTTTGTAACTCAAAATATGGGTAGGAATTCAAAACATTTTGTTTAATATTAATTTTATATTTTATTTAATATGCAGATGACTCCACGCTAATGTGTTCAGCGTCTTCCTTAAAAGAACTCCAATCACTTACTCAACTATCCTACCTATCATTTGAAAAATTCCTAACATCCAACTTATTTTGAACACTAATAAAACAAAATTGCTTCTTTTCAAACCAACCCGATCCACCTCCATACACCCCACCTTTTAATATTACATCCAGCAACAAAACTATTATTTCTTCCATAGCTCACAAAAGACTTCTCAGTGTTGATATTGACAATAATTTGAGATTTGATGCTCACATTGCCCACACTGTTAAGAAAGTACATAAGAAAATGGGAATCCTCTATAGGAATAGATAGTATCTTAAACAATCAAAAGTCACCATATCATGTACCCACCTCCTTTCCACCCTACTATATGCCTCCCTTATTTTCACCAATCTTAGAAAGACTGATTTGCAAAACTTGAATCCTGCTATAATAACATCACCAGGTTTGCCACTTACTCCCCATATAGTACACACCACTGCCTAGCTTTGAAGCAGCTTAACTGGCTAGAATTTCCACAACTCTTGCAGTACAATCAACTTACACTATGTCATAAAATTGTGCATAACCGCAACAAAACTCCTTCACTGCAAACCTTACTGCAACCATACTTGAGTAACAGGACTCTGCACCCAAACAATAAATTCCTTCTTGAAGTTACCAAACCCCTCAGCACAGCAGAAGAGTTGCTTTTCTCTAATTTCATATCCAAAATATGGAACTCTTTACCAACATACATATCTTCTATTTTACCATTAACACGGTTCAAAACGACACTAAGGACTCACTTCCTGTACTGTTCCAGGCTAGCTTGCAATCTTCGGTTCCACTATACTCTGTACACAATTGTTAACCGCTCTTTACTTATTGCTCACAGGGCTATATCCTAGGGCTACTACAGGGCTATATCCCCAGACTACTACAGGGCTATATCCTCAGGCTACTACAAGGCCATATCCTAGGGCTATAACAGGGCTATATTCTCAGGCTACTACAGGGCTATATCCTCGGGCTACTACAAGGCCATATCCTAGGGCTACGACAGGGCTATATCTCCGGACTACTACAGGGCTATATCCCCAGACTACTACAGGACCATATCCTAGGGCTACAACAGGGCTATATCCTCGGGCTATGACAGGGCTATATCCCCGGACTACGACATAACTAGCCTTGTGAGTTATACATTTTGTTATATTTCTGCATGTATCTGTTTAATTATGGTGTCTCACTCTGTTAATGTCAACGTATATTTGTATAATGTATTTTTCATAACTATTTTGTATATTATGTACTGCACTCATTCTTGCTGTTTATTTGTGGAGCTTTTCTCCTTGGGCCTTCAATGAAAAAGCACGTGTCCAGTGGACTTGCTAGGTTAACAAATGTAAAATAAAATAAATAAGTAAATAAATACATAAATAAATAAATACATAAATAAATATATTAAATAAATATTCACCCCTATAGCTCGAGCTGTATTTCCCCTTTCTGTGGACAAAGTCTCATCTAAACAATGTTCCCTTTTTAACATTTATTCAGCTTTCCTGGAGGTCAATGCACTCTGGAGCTTTGTCAGGTTCAGTCTGTCATCACGTAAAATGAACTACCTTCTCTCCTACTAGTACAGGCACTGAGGATTCGTCTGTAGTAACATACAATCTTCTTGTAAGAAAGGCAGCTCATACCAGTAAACTTTCATGACAGTCGCTATCCCTGCATTACTCATGTCTTCTTCTTTTGCAATATAAACCTGACACACACAGAATCCTCTTTCTCATGTTTTGGGTTCTGTAGCATATAACTTAACAGAAATGTTATCAGGTTTCTCCTAAAGGTTTTCTTGTCTCGTGTTTCATTTCTCTCTTTACGTTGCTCTCTTTCTGACTCAGTGTAAGTGATTGTCACCTTCTCACTTTCTTGTTCTTCACTACCTTGTTTTACTCTGCAGTGGGTATCACAAAGAAAAAGATGTCTTAATGTTTATTTTTTTTCTTTATGTACATATACAAGTTGCCTAGAATCTTCTCTTATTTGATGTTTCTGTCTTACACTGACAGAACTTGGACTAGAACTTTGACCAGCTACTTTTTTGAAATGTATTATACTGGAAATGTCTTTGTTATTGGCATGTTTCTTCTCATCATTCACCTGCTGCTCAGAATTCTCAATTTTTGAGGTTTTCAGTTTCTTAGCTTACCAGAAATTGTAGAATTCATTCCACTTGTGCATCTTTCATAATTGCTAGCATCATTTCCTTGGAATACATTGTCTCAGTGATGGATTCATTCACTTCTGGCTTATTAGTCTCTTCTGTTTCCTGCTTTGCAACTATATCAAAACCTATATTTTACTGAGTAATTTCTTTCATCCTTTCTATTTGCTGACTCTTTTCCTGTAGACTGCTCTTCCATAGACATGTGATGACCCATACCTTTAAATGGTGCAAGTTTTCCTTCCCTTTGTAATGTAGCAAAATGTTTGTACATTTGGAGCTTTCTAACATTATACCTTGACTTTTTTCTAAATGCATATATATTTGTAAATGTGTCTTCTTCTTATCTTCTGCCAGGTTGGGCAGAGTTTTTTTCTGTTGCCTTTCTCATTTGTTGGTTCCTCACCAAACTAATGTGGTGGTCTAATAAAAAGAATACCTTTTCTCTTTTGTATCCACAAATCTTTAAAGTTGTAAACATCTTCCCTTATTACCATAATTAGAAATTGCAATAAAACCAGCCTGAACTGGCTAACAAACACAGTGTCTATTATTTTTTGGTTAGCAATGGAATACTGAGAACATTTTTTTCATTAGTAAGGGCCTTCTTTCTACAAATATAATGTGCCTTCGTAAGTGGGACCATACTACCTGAACCTGATGGTCACTGCAGCCCCCTGCCATTACTCAGGACATTTCCTGTAAATAAAGTTGAATAATACAGTTGTAAAAGGCTTATTCTACTATTTTTACAAAAAGAACTCTCATTCTATAGGCATAACATAATTGGTAGCACACTTTTCACCGATAATAGTTTTCATAGGTATAACAGTATTTCCGATATTATCATTGAATCGCACTGTGGGCCCCCTTTTCTTCCATTAAAAACAGAGCATACATATAGCTGATGCTTTCTGATTGTCTCCAGAATTAGTTATACTTTGCTAATAGCAGAGACTGCTCATTCTAAACATAGTCTCATTGCATAAAAATCTGTTCAACAGTACAACAAAATATTCAGTGTACATAGAGTTTGAAAATCCACTTTTGTAAAATAACTAGTATCACACTGGTAAATCCATTAATGCCTAAATGTTTATCAATTTATTTTAGCATGTTGACACTCAGGCTCCAACCACAGTTTAAAAATACATTTTATATCATATAACTGAGTTATTTCCAGCTTTTAAGAGAAAATGTTCAGCTATGAAACTTTGAAGCTTATGCCTCTGAGGTAAAGCAGTTCAAGGTAACATTATTTTCTGTAGTTTTTCATAGCTCTGATTATTAGTCCCTTTAATGTTGATGAAAGCTGTTAAATGTTCCCCATAAGATTAGCTCAAAAGATTCTAGTCCAGTTGCTCCTGTCGCAACCCTCCAAGCAGGCATAGCACTAACAAGCTATGAGGTATGAGTCAAGGTCATTCTTCCTGGTCAGTTCTTGTAATTCTAGAACTGTCATTGACATGAATATAAGTCTGGCAACTGACGTCATACCTTTAGCAGCAAAAGCTATTGTTTGCTAGAGCTGTTTGACAGCAGACATTTGGAATTTAGGCATATGCAGTCCATGAACACTCCACTCACCAGCAACACAGCTCCTTTCTAAAAATGCTTCTGCATCACAGACTTGTTTTCTTCATGGTTAAGAACTTTCAGTTTGTTTGAATCTAACAAACATGCCCCACAATTGCAATCCTTTATGTATATATAACCAGTGTTAAGGAGATCTATACCTCCTTCAGACCCATATACGTATAATCTTGCCACACAATATGTTTATGTATCATTTGATAAGCAGGAAGCATTTTTCTTGTTTTCATGTCGACCTGATCTAATGCTTTTGGGCGCTAGTCAATTACACAAAACCTCTTTAGATTATGAACTTTAGCATTTATATCACGTTGTCGATAGATGAAAATAGTGAACGCTATTTCATCTCCCCCAAAACATCTAAACATGAAAATATCGAACATTCAGAACAGACATGGGAAAAAATTCGCTGCTCTGAAACACACACATACAACACAAGCACATCAAACAAATAGCAAGCACACACATACACTTAAATTCCTACATTTAACACTACACTAAACTAAACATACACTACTATCTACCCGCTTACCTTAACCCAAACCCTAACCCTAAGTTCCGTCACTATCGCACACTGACCTCATCCACACCCTAACCCTAACTCACTTAAACTGCCCCTAACCCTAACGTGCAAACAATCACACACTTACCTGAATCCAACCCATAACTTTCCACCACAATGCTAAGAATAGCGAAGCCACAGAAATGGCCAAACAAATTCTTTCCCGACGAAAAAATTAGCTGTTCTGCAGCTTCACTATTCTTAGCCTTTGCTGAATAGTGTTCAATATCAGAACATTCAAAGTTTTATACTTTGATGTTCTGATATAGACCTGAACTATATTCCTAGATGTCAAGGCCATTTTCAGTATTAAGTTTAGTGTTTTAAAGCATTCTTCATAATGCTTTTCTCCACATTTGCTCATGTTTTACTGTTCTCTCTTCTATTCCAAGTTCTTTGCACATTCCCTCCTGTTTATGTTCTTTTACACCACATTTCTGTCCCAGGTCGATATTTTCTTGTTTCAATTTGTCTGCTATAGATGTTGCTTTTGCACATTTGTCAAGACCAAATGTCACCAAATGTCATCTGGAAAACTCTTTGTCGTATGTAGTTGTGCTTTCATGTGCTGTTCTGATGAGCTGTACAGTTTAAACTGTCCACTAAAGGTAGACGAGCTATAATTGGGCAAGATTAGTATGTGGAAGTTAAGCTTTGTATTAAGTAAGCAGTTTACTTGTTTACAGGCAAGACAAAACAGCAGTGGTGATAAAGAATCACCATGAAACCTCCGGGTATCCCTTGTATAGTAATTTGCTCTTTATCATCACTCAGCTGTCATTATGTGCCACTGTTTCATAGTGACCGCTATGTAACTTATCAGTGGAAGGTGTATTTTATGCATCTTTAAGCATTTCACAATTCCTGAATGTAGGATGCCCACAAATGCTTTTTTTTAATCTATACTTGCCATTCCTAGTTCTCATACCATTTTTTTAGCTTTTTTGTATGAGTTTGTTTATTAAAAGGTAACACTTTGTTTCATATGATTTACTTTTGTTAAGTGCTATTCTCTTACCACGACCAAATATTTTTAAGTGAAAATAAACTGTATCTGCAGTAATTCCAGTAAGGATTTTCCATTCAGTATCTTTTCTTAATTTTTCTCAATGGCCCTGAGCGTTATTTCATTCCATTTAATATTCTCTGTGTTAGAACCACTTACTGCTTATTATAACTCTTCTTTCTACATGCCATCTTTGTTCAGTTCAATAGAATCTTTTTAACTACAACTGCAAAATGTACTAACTTCTTCATTTTAGTTGATATTTCTAGTGATTTTGTTTTGTTTTGTTTCTTAGCTCTCTATAAAGCATTTTAGGTCATCAAGGAATTGTTTTCTACTTTTCCTTTAGACTTGTTCATACTGGTATCTCATCCAGGGACAAGGAGGTCATAGCATCCCTGTATTCTTCCCTTATAAGGTCAATTATTGAGTGCCAATGCCCCCTTCGACATGTACTGTGCAAAGCACATGCAGCAGCTGAAGAGACCACAGAGGTTCCTCACCAGGAGAATCCAGGGCCTCAATCATCTGCCCTACACAGATAAGCTAAAAGCCCTGTCCCTCTACTCAGTTTCATACCGACTCTTCAGAGGTGACCTCTGCCTGGCACTGCCCCATCTGTGGAACAGACTCCCCCCTCCACGTCAAGCAGAGTACCTCGTTATCCTTTTTTAAGTGCAACCTGGATAACTGGATGGGAAACAGAAAGTATACCCCCGAGATTCCACCTGTGTCCATGCTGGACAGGGGCACTGGGTGCTGACTTGTCTAAACATGGGTTAAACTCTTGGGTAAAATTGAATGAAAAATGCCAGTTTATTAAAAAAAAAAAATGATAAATTTTTTTCACGTAGTACTAGCTACGCTTCTTCAGATAATTTTACAAACACAAAATGCATTTAAATATCTGATAATAATTTATGATCTAAACTAGGCATCTATTATAACTCATTTGTTTTATATTTATATTATACTATATAAATATATAGTTGTGTATTGTAAAAAAATGTATTATATGCAAGTATATACTAAACTCAGGAATAAGGTATAAAAACACAAGGAATATAAAGAGTATAAAAATATATATAAAAAATATGAAAAATGTGAAGGATATCAAGCACTAAAGATATATATATATTCAGTGCTATTATAGGAATTAAGATGTTCAGTGATAGAATTTCAATCTAAGACAAAGTGTACATACATAACTAAGAAATCACAACAGGGCAAAAAATATAATATTATCTTGGGTAAAATTATCAGAGTCTCATGGCCAATAGCCTAGTAACTTCTTATGATCCGATGATCCTATATACCTTCTAAGTTTTTCTGCTTGTTCTGACATTTTTAGTTTTTTATTGAAGACAGCGTAAGATAAATCCTGATCTGTCGTGACATTCTATGCTGCCTTTACCAGCATTTCTAACACAATATCTCCTCCCATAATGGTAGATTTTTTATAGTCCATTGACTCTTTAGCACACCAATGCCTTTAAGCCTGTAATCCCATCTTTGTTGAGCTTCCCAAACCCTTATCTTTTAAGCTCCCTTCCTTTGCTGACCCACCCACCTGAATCCTCAGGCAGTTGAGCATTTATCTTTGTTTCCTACACAGCTTTATTTTCAGGACAAGTTTGATGTGCTTACAAGTGGCTTCCTAGAATACCACTAGGTCTGTGATCTACCTTCACTTACATATTAGATTGAGCATGAGGCCTGTGAAAGGCAAAGTTCTAGAAATCAGAGTATTTACCAGACAGACTAACAAGTGCCTCTAGGGTATGTGTACTTTGCAAGGCTCAAGGTTACACCATTTTTAAAAGACACATGGTACTTAGCTCACAAAATATTATTGACAAACTGACTGTGCTGACCTTGGACAAGATTACATTCCCAGCATTATTAAATGCTGCCCAAGGCCTATATGCAAATTGTGAGATGTTACAAGTTCCAAGACCATGGAAAATCACCTACATCATTATATGATCCATTCACTAACATGTTAAGGGGCAACAGAGAAGGCATTCTGACAATATTCTGGAATTATTGCACAAACGTTATTTTGACCACTACAGATACCTTTCTGTAGGTTAAGCTTCAACTCACTCGTGCATCTTTCCAAACTTACCTGATTGAATTGAGTTGCAGCTCTCAGTCTCTGCCACAAAGGAATCAATAATCATTCATATTGCTAAGCTAAAATAAACCATAAAGACTTCTGACTCTGATATTCTGAGTAATGAGATATATTGCAATCTACCTGTCACTCGTCTTGTGTATTCAGATAAGATGATGAGGCTTGGGTGTTCATTTAAGTAGTTAATTACACACAAACACATCAGGATGGATGACTGGAACATTAAACTTAAATGAACTGACTGACTGACTGCTACATACATACATGCCTTCACTCTGGCTTCTTACTCAGAAATGGCACTCTTGCTTGCACCTGCTCAATACTTATATGCACATGTCCATGGACTAGAATGGCTTTTAAAGATATGAAACACACTCTGATCTACATCCTCCCTATTTGACTATTCTGTTCTGTAATGAAAATGTCAATTGGATAAGCCTGTAAATTAAATGGATATATACAAACAATAACAATCATGTCCAGGTTGCCGTGTATTTGGGATTAGGTCTTGAGATATGACCTGTCCTCTTAATATAATAATTAGAACTGGGATTAGCAACAGGGACAGTCACTGGGGAATGTTCTTCTTCAGGACTTTCAGAGATTCTTTCAGAAACAGGAACAGATGATGAAATGTTCTCTAAAACAGAAACATTGGACAAATCACTCTTAGTATTATAGTTTCTATTGCAGGCAAGATACTGTAACACTGGCTCGGACACCAGTAGTAAATGTTTCCGATTACACCTGAATTCCATCTCTTGCAACTCAATGATGTATGATCTCAGTTCCTCACACAAATGTTTCACAAATCCAAGCCAGTTAAATTATTTCGCTGTCTGCATCCTTTTTTAATGGATTTATAGGCTTGCTGGTTTAATCATAGTACGACTTTTGGGACAGATGCTTCTTTAGGAGTTGAGCTTTTACTACTTTGTTGTTTTTAGCACTCAGAGTCAACACATTCTTACCAACTGTAATGTGGTTCTGGTTTGTCTCAACATTAATCTCTGACGAGGTGAACAAAGTAAATTGTAGCAAGGAATGTTTCTGAGATTAAGCAGATTAAGAATAACATCAGTATGGTCATGTTTAGACTTCTCTAACAGCTGTTTTGCACTTTGAACTGTATGTTCAACCAGGTCATTCAATTGTGGGTATTCAGGACTACTAGTAACATGAACAAAGTCCACATTTCAGCAAATCATTTAAACTGCTGACTTGTAAACTGTGCACCATTTTAAGAAATGAACTACCATGAACAGAAAAATGTCTCTTCAACTTTGTAATGACAGTGCTGGACATGAGATAAAGAAGTAGGTCAATCTCGAACCAATTTAAATAAGAGTCTACTAACACCATCTAATGTTGACCATTTCATTTGAAAATATCTGTAGCTACTGTTGACCAAGGTAGTTCAGGAATCTGGCTTTGCTGAAGTGGTTCTTTTTGTTGATGCAGTTTAGTACTAGTACAGGCAGAACAAGATGAGATTTCCTTCTCAATATCTTTTGATAAAGATGGCCAAAATACTAGACCGCTCACCCTTCTTATGATAGAGTCAGCTCCTGAGTGGCCACAATGCAAGGTTTTAATATACACTTATTGCAAGGATTGTGGAATAATCACTTTTGGATCTTTCACGATGAAACCATCTTCCATCAAAATCTCATCTCTGTAAGGAAAATACTGATCCACATCTGGTGGTAAACAAGATTGTTTGATGGCCATCCTCAAAAGATAACTTGGTTGAGCATCTGGAGAATTGGATCTGAAGCTGTGTGAGTTCTGAGCTCATCAAGATGCGTGGAAGAAAAATGTCTCAGTTTCATGACTAGTCTGGTTGCTCAAGTTCATGCTATTCAGTACCTTGTCTGGGTGATCAGGACAAAGTATCACCAAGAGAAGAAGATTGCCTTTTGTGTAAACCAAGTGAAAATTGTAGTTTTGCAATTTTAACATCATGCATTGCAGTCTCGCAGGAGCTGTGTGCATTGGCTTTTTCAAAATAGTAACCAAAGGTTGGTGGTCAGTCTCGATTTTGATAGGTTGGCCATAAATATAATCATAGAATTTCGAACATGCAAACACAATGGCCATGAGCTTATTCTCTGTTTGAGCATACTGCATCTCGGTTTGGGTCAGAGTTCTGGATGCATAGGCTACTGGTCTGCCCTCTTTAAGAATGACTGCACCATGACCAAACTTCGAAGCATTACAAGAAAGAGTTATGGGTTTGTGAACATCATGATATCTTAAGGTGAGTGGATTGGCAATTGTCTGTTTCAGGACATCAAATGCTCTTTGGTGTTGTTCCAGCCAGAGCCAGATTACATCTCTGCATGTCAGCTCTCTTAGCAGTGCTGAAAGGTCACTCAAATCTGGAATAAACTTGCCCAAATAGTTGACCATGCCAAGAAAATGTAAGGAGGTGACACTGTCTGGAGCTGGCATCTCAAGAACTGCAGTTTGCTTGGAAGGATCTGGTTTTAAGCCTGAACTGGTAAACAAATGACCCAAATAAGTAACTTCTTGTAGCCTGAACTTGCATTTCTGAGGACTTAGCTTAAGATTCACTTCACGAGCATGTTCCAGAATGTTCCTGAAGTTTTTATCATGTCCAACTTCACCATTGCCTCTTACAAGAATATCATCTACTATAATAGCACATGGATAGCCAGAAAAAGTGTGTTTCATCACACATTGAAAGACTTCACTGGCAGAATTTATCCAAAATGGAATTTTCAAAAATCTGTACCTTCAAAGTGGTGTACTGAAAGGTGTTAGCACTGAAGATTGTCAGTCAAGCAAAATTTGCCAAAATGAACTTTTTGCATCTAAAACAGAAAGAACAGTGGCATTTAGCATGAGGGCAGCAACTTCTTCGACTGTACACTTTCAATGATCAGGTTGTTTTAGTGCTTTGTTCAAATCTCTTGGATCACTACATATTCTAATATCATCTGAGCTTTTCTTATGAGCTACCACCATGGAGGATACCCATTCAGTTGATTCTTTTACAGGACAAATTACTCCTAGATGCACCATTCTGTCTAGCTCAGCCTTTGACTCTGCATTGCATGGTTACTGGAACATTCCATGCTGGTCTGATAACTGGGCTTACCTCATGGTCTAACTTCATAGAGTACACAATTGGGAGTTTACCCATCTTGTCTTCAAAAAGATCAGCATAGTCAGAAAAAATAGTTTCTACAAAATGTCTGTTGTTACACGCACTTACATTGTGGACTTCTGCACTAAATGAAACCAGTCCCATTTTCAAACTGTCTTTGAGGCCCAACAATGACTAAACATGTCTATTGACTACGTAAAATTGCAAGTCATAGCTGTTCCCAGCAGAATAACATGAAAGCACTACTGAGCCTTCGGTTTGAATTTCTTCACCACCATAAGCAACAAGCTTTGCACACTTTGCCATATCAGGTTTCTCACTCGCTTTTACTTTGGCAAACATTTCTGCTGGCACAATATTGCACTTTGAGACAGTATCAACTTTGAGCTCTACAGGTCTCCCATTAATCAGATCAGTACAAAATACTTAAGTCTTTGCCAATAAATCTACTGCATTGACTGTTTCATTGAGCACAGACACACCATCAACATAAAAAGTTGGGTCGCAGCTTTCTAATTGATCAACTTGCCTCTTTGAATGCTCTCTTTTAGTAAAAAACTGTGCCCTTTTTGATTTACAGAACCTTTTGAAATGATTCCACTTTTTACATGCATGTCATTATTGACCAAAAGCTAAGCAATTGTCTCGTCTGCGCTCATGGCAACCACTGCAATTATGACAGTTGACTATGAGGTTTGCTGACTCACCCCTCTGGTTTACTGAGTGTGCCATGGGTTTTACTTTAGCTGCTCTGTGTTTTGCTGAAGCAACCATGCACTTAGGCCTGTATCTTTTGACCTCATTCTGCATACTATCAACATTAGCACTGGAAGGCACTGCAAGCATGCTTTTCTCATTTGTAAGTATATCCATGTGCTTTTCTGTGAGTTCATATAACTGACAAATCTGTATGGCACTATCCAAATTTAAATCACTGTCTCAAAGTAAAATATTTCTCACTGCATCATTTTAATACCGCACACAAGCCTGTCTTTTATCAACTTGTCTCTTAAATCACCAAACCTGCACATTTTTGCCTTGTTTCTCAAGTCAGTTATATAAGCTGCAAAAGTTTCACCAGGCTTTTGATCTAATCTGCAAAATATGTACCTTTCCAGTGTAATATTTATTTGGGGGTTACACATTTCTCTAAATTTATGTTTTAAGCACTCAATGTGTTTCCGCATTTCAGCCGGTACCACAATATGGCGGTCTTCCCCCCTCCCCTCCATACACAGCTGGGGCATATACAAATGAATGCTCCCTTTCAATGGCTTCAGAAACAGCTAGATTAAGCAGAATAAATGCCTTTGTACATGCATCTTTATCAGAAAATGCAGCCTGTATGAAAATATTGTACTCTTGCTCAAACATTCTCCAATTTGCAGCAACATTATTATCGAATACGAGTGGACCAGGTCAGCAAAATCCTTCTGCCATGCCAACAAAATGCCCCTGTAATTATATTCAAATGCACACACCAGGTACTGGAAAACATTTAGCTGCACAACAATCTTTTTGAAATGAATGTATTCTGCAAAATAACTGTACTGTAATACTGCATACACATGAAAACATTTTGTGCACTTAGGATATTTCTAATAGCTTTAGTTAATATGAAAAAGAAGCACATAGCAAAAAATATGGTAATTTTCCCTTTTTTATACAATATATGCAACATGGAAGTTATTTCAAGCATTTTGTAAGCATCTGAGTACTCTTTATGAATATATCGTAATTTTGAACATTTTGTTTAATTAGAAACTCTTTTTGAATGATTTGAATGCTTTGTTTTATATTTTTGAGTAAAAAATAATTTAAACGGGTTTTAGAGCTTGGATTTAGCTTTCTGACCTGTTTGTCAATCGTTTGAGCTTCGGATGATTCCCATTCTGATATCATGTCACTCATCTTGTGTATTCAAATAAGACGATGAGACTTGAGTGTTCGTTTAAGTAGTTTATTACACACAAACACATCAGGATGGAAGACTGGAACATTAAACTTAAATGAACTAACTGACTGGCTGCTACATACACATACATGCTTTCGCTCCAGCTGGTCACTCAAAAATGGCACTCTTGCTTGCACGTGCTGAGTACTTGTATGCATGTGCCCATGGTCTGGAATGGCTCTTAAAAGTACAATACACACTCTGATCTACACTACCTATGAGGATTGTCTCACTATTAAAGTAACCATGTTAAATGGCAATATCTGGGTAAGCCTGTTCTTCCTCCTGGAAATAGGTGATGTTTTCAAGCAGCTAAATCATGTAAAGACAGCGTCACCTCCATGAACTGATAACCCATCTCTATATTAAATTTTGATTTATAGAGTGAAGACTAGTAGTCCCTGTCTCCCTCAGTTATACATGTATGTTAGTGTATGCCCAATATGAATAGGAATCTTAAAATAATATTAAAAATGGAATTCACTTCACAACAACACCCGGAAGACATTTTCCAGTAAAAAGTAATGTCTCTTAGGAAGAAAAAATGTTTCCCACTATTTCACCTCAGCTTTTCTGAATTATATGTTTCATGAAGATTTAATTAGTTATTTATTTCAGGACCTCCCATATTAAGTCGAAGAAAATCAGGGTTGTCCATGAACACATATGTTATGCATACTTTCTATCAAGATGTTGGCCATTTTCCACAGAGGTTTACAGCCAGTTCCTCTCAAAGATGGCCATTTTCCACAGAGATTTACTGCCAGTGCCTCTCAAAGATGGCCATTTTTCACAGAGGTTTACTGGCAGTGCCTCTCAAAGATGATCAGAGAAGGTGAAAAGGATCCTTGGCTTCTTTGGAGATGATCTTATCTTTTGTTCATTTTGGCCAATTAATTGTATTGCCATTTTAAGGACTATGGTTATGAAATAATGCTGACAACTTTGTTACCCTGACAGATGTCTTCTCCTCCATCCTAGATTTTATGGAAAAGTGTCCATTCCATTCAGAATAGCCTTGATTTTAGGCACCTTGGTGCTAAGTTTTTTTTATATGCCTAATTAAGTTAATAATCAAAATGGCACTTTTCTTAAAGATAAATAATTACATACAAATACATACAGATTGTCATGTCATCTTCATTTACCCTCTGGCTATATTATTTCTAGGGCCAACAGAATCTAGAAACTAAAGGATCTTTCATATATTTGGGCTACCTTAAAACCCCGAGTCAGCACTGTGAACCAAACCTGAAAGAGCAAAGAACGCCTTTGTTGCTTGCACTTGTAACAAGGCTTGCAAATTATGGATAGAATTATAGATGAATTAAAATCCTTTTATATAATGCAGTGAAATGTGATGTATGTGGCATCCTTGGTTGGTATGCTTATTTGCTCATTGGTCAGATAGGTCAGAGATTTTATAGAGAAGCCACTATCATAATGTTTATCGGCTTTGTTTCATCCCATTATGATAAGATCAAGGTAATTTGGTGTTCACAGTCTGTTAATTCCAGATATATGATGATCCAGAGAACCTTGATAAATTCACCTGAATTAAGGGCCTGTGTCCTTTTACCCTTCTCTTTGACTCTAGATGTAATTTGTAACACAGACCAAGAAAACAAAGCATCTGTACTGCTAGTGAAGAAACAATCTGGGAGCAGATAATCAATATAGCATAAGTGATCATTTTCAATTACCTTCAGTGTACCTCTACCAACAAGCTTCACACTCCATTTTAGTTAATGTAGGCACACCCAGTGAAAATGCATATGCCAATCAACATGCCAACAAAAGATCCAACATATTTTGAAAGTGAAATCAAAAACCAGAGTCAATGACAGATGTGTACACATGTTATACAACTTCTCATATCCTGCACAAGTTCTTAACAGGGGAGGTTTTAAAACCTCGCCCAAATAGTGGTAAGATCTGCTGGAAAAATGTGTCAGGTAACCATCTGAAGAAGAAAAATGGACAATTATTAATTGTCTATTCCAGCTGACACAGTCACCTGTGCAAATCTCTTCACCTGAAAGTGTCTATCCAGAGATGCATTGTACTCTTCTCTCTACATATTTTTGTCAATAGATAGTGGAGTTTGTGATCCTTCTCATCATATCTGGTGTTGATGAGACCTTGGACAGCCGTGGATGGTGCTCATTCAGTCTGCAAACAGAGCTGACATTTACAATTTGCCCTTTCTTCTAGGGTTACCCTCTTCTCTTTATAGGATGATGGGCAAACAGGGGCACATAAAGCTTATTTGCTGGGTGTTATAGTGATAGTTGTGGGTAAAGTGATGACTCAGAGGTAGAAATCTCATAACCCACCAAAACTGCAGGAATGGTGGTAGGGGATGTTCAGGCAAATACATAGAATGTAATGTAAGATGCCAGTACTTGGAGAAACTACCTATAAAATTATGCTACCCTCATTTCCTGTCTTACATATTTTGGATATTGGTTGGCAGAGTAAAGAGTTACTGTTCCTGATAACTCACTCCTTGTTGGGCAGTTTTTATGACATTGCCCTTAAGGAAGTCAAAGTGAGTGAATATCCTTATTGGGATAGACAAAAATCACTACTGAAAACCTACAGCCTTGGCACTTAATTGCACGCATTAATATACAATCTACCAACTTAGGTGTGTTGTTAATTACCATTGAGAAGAATAACTTCATCTCATGGGGACTCCCTAGATTTTCCTATATCTTTGTTGTTAGTTAAGTTTTCTGCATAAAATGTGAAATCAGCTTGGACTACTTGTTTTGTATGAAAGGTACAACTTATATTTGATCCTTAATTTGTTATTTACTAAACTTCTAAGATCTTGTATGGAAAAAATATTAACCTCTCAAATTTAGGGAAATATTCAGTCCTACAATTATATTCATCACCTTTGAAAATATCAAGACTGCCATCTTGGTGGCACTGAGGGATAAACCTCTCATTGTAACCCAGATGATCAGGGTTCAACAGCCATCTCAGTCATACTCATTGATAAAGCCCTCACTGGAGCCCAGATGATCAGGCTTCAACTATTAATTTGAGATTTTGTTTGAGCTGGCGTGGAAGAACAGGAATAATAAATCACTTGTCTCTTCCAAATGGGAGGGAAGGCGGCATGCAGTGGGCATAGCCAGTTTGTGAGCCCCACTGGAGATAGTGGACCAAATAGGAGTCATGATGTTGTAGTATGTGGGAACAGAGGGTTGCATCACCATGTAGGTGGCAATAATGCCAGTAGGGTGCCATTCCATACCTACCTTAGCCCTGCACGAGTGGGAGGCAAGACATAAGGAGAACCTTCTTCCCCACAAACCTTAGCATGAAGGCTCCTCACATAGATCAGTTCTATTCTTGGCTCATGGTGGCTTAAACCCTTTAACAACTGTACATGGGAAACAGACCATCCCATATGTGTATGGCCTCTTCCATAAGGGAGATAATCCTGGTATAGGTCAAAGATTGGGATAACCATGGTTCAGGGAACTGAAAGAATGGGGCAATATGGGAGCTTGCAGTAGAGGACCCTGATGTCTGCAGGTGTGGGAAGGTAAAAAAAAAATCTGTGAGACAGCCAATTGTCCTACCAACATAAAATGAATATTTATTTATTGTATTTATTTATATTTCTTTATCAGGGTAGTACACTGATCAATATTCACCAATGTCAGGCTCAGTCCAGGTGAAATGCAAAATATTTCACAAACAAAAAATATATAAATGTAAGCAATAACAAAATAGTTCAGACTAATTACATAGTAAACAACTATATATGGTTCCCCTTCAAAACATCTAAAACCCATAACATCTAAAATCATAACATTGAAACCATAACATCTAAAACCCATAACATCAAATTTCATAACATCTAAAATGTGCATCACAACAGCGAACACTACAAATCACAAGAAAATAACATCCCTTCCACATATAATGACACCAAACTAACAAACACACCTTTTCCTACATTACTGCACCCTGAGATCACACTACAGTGGGAAAAGGTTAATTTCCTAACTCCACTGTAAAACGATCACCATAGAGAATGTACACATAATGTCTATATCACTTACCTGTATGGCCTAAAAAACACATCCAGAGTGGCAAAATAAACACTATATAAATAGTATAAATCCTACACTATATAAATAATAACTATAGAAATAAAAACTACAATCTCATAGTGATACCATAAGATTAACACATTAAACTATAACATTTACACATTTGATGATACACTATTACATATTATACATTTTAGATGTTATGAAATTCGATATTATGGGTTTTATATATTTTGAGTTTTAGATGTTATGGTCTCGATGTTTTGATTTTAGATGTTATGGGTTTTAGATGTTTTGAAGGGGAACTATATAAATATGTATATATATATATATATATATATATATATATATATATATATATATATATCCTTTTCACTTTCTCCCATATCTATTTTTTAATCTTTCATTCCTACTGAAAAATGACTCTATTATCTAAAATCTATACTTGTCTCAAAACTCGATTGCTAACTTTTAAACAATTTAACTTATACTGTCTCATATTATGCGTATCAGTACTTAAGTAATATCTTTATCTCTATATTACCTTTTTCTGTACATCCTCATATTGCGGTTTATATGCCTTGTGTATTTGTGCTTTAAATGCCTTATGTATTTGGTATATACTTTGTGTTATCATGTAGTAGATAGCGGAGCTTTTCTCCTCGGGCCTCCACTGAAAATGGACATGCATCCAGTTGGACTAGCCCGGTTAACAAATGTAAAATAAAATAAATAAATAAATATATATATATATATATATATATATATATATATATATATATATATATATATATACATATATATATATATATATATATATATATATATATAAATATGTATATATATATATATATTCCAGTGAACAAGTACAGTACAATGCAAACTCAAACAGTGCAATGTTCAATATATTCATCAGAAGTGGGTCACTCTTCAGAGAATGTTGAGAGTGGTGAAGAGACTCAGAAGAGAGATAGGTTAAATGATATATCCTCTGTTGAAGCAGGAACATTTGACTTGGATGAGGAAGCGCTTTTTGAGTTCCACTCTCCATTTGGAATAAGTGTTGATTTTACTGATATCAGTGGGGCAGAGCTTGCCAAAGAGTAAATGCCTGAGAGGAGAAAACATGTGCAGTACTGTGTGGTTTGGTTCTAGGGGTAATGAGAGTTGATGTGACAGAGCATGTGCAGTACTGTGGGGTTTGATTCTAGGGGTAATGAGAGTTGGTGTGACAGAGCATGTGCAGTACTGTGGGGTTTGGTTCTAGGGGTAATGAGAGTTGGTGTGATAGAGCATGTGCAGTACTGTGGGGTTTGGTTCTAGGGGTAATGAGAGTTGGTGTGACAGAGCATGTGCAGTGCTGTGGAGTTTGGTTCTAGGGTAACGAGAGTTGGAGTGACAGAGCATGTGCAGTGCTGTGGGGTTTGGTTGTAGGGGTAATGACAGTTGGTGTGACAGAGCATGTGCAGTGCTATGGGATTTGGTTGTAGTCGTAATGTCAGCTGGTGTGATAGAGCATGTGCAGTGCTGTTGGGTTTGGTTCTAGGGGGATTGAGAGTTGGTGTGACAGAGCATGTGCAGTCCTGTGGGGTTTGGTACTGGGGTAATGAGGTCGGTGTGACAGAGCATGTGCAGTGCTGTGGAGTTTGGTTCTAGGGGTAATGAGAGTTGGTGTGACACAGCATGTGCAGTGCTGTGGGATTTGGTTGTAGGGGTAATGACAGTTGGTGTGACAGAGCATGTGCAGTGCTGTGGGGTTTGGTTCTAGGGGTAATGAGAGTTGATTTGACAGAGCATGTGCAGTGCTGTGGGGTTTGGTTCTAGGGGTAATGAGAGTTGGTGTAACAGAGTATGTGCAGTGCTGTGGTGTTTAGTTCTAGGGATAATGAGAATTGGTGTGACAGAGCATGTGCAGTGCTGTGGAGTTTGGTTGTAGGGGTAAGGAGAGTTGGTGTGACAGAGCATGTGCAGTGCTGTGGGGTTTGGTTCTAGTGGTAGTGAGAGTTGGTGTGACAGAGCATGTGCAGTGCTGTGGGGTTTGGTTCTAGAGGTAATGAGAGTTGGTTTGGCAGAGCATGTGCAGTACTGTGGGGTTTCGTTCTAGGGGTAATGACAGTTGGTGTGACAGAGCATGTACAGTGCTGAGGGGTTTTGTTGTAGGGGTAAAAACAGTTGGTGTGACAGAGCATGTGCAGTGCTGTAGGGTTTGGTTCTAGGGGTAATGAGAGTTGGTGTGACAGAGCATGTGCAGTGCTGTGGGATTTGGTACTGGGGTAATGAGATCAGTGTGACAGAGCATTTGCAGTGCTGTGGAGTTTGGTTCTAGGGATAATGAGAGTTGGTGTGACACAGCATGTGCAGTGCTGTGGGGTTTGGTTGTACAGGTAATGACAGTTAGTGTGACAGAGCATGTGCAGTGCTGTGGGGTTTGGTTCTAGGGGTAATGAGAGTTGTTGTGACAGTGCATGTGCAGTGCTGTGGAGTTTGCTTGTAGGGGTAATGAGAGTTGGTGTGACAGAGCATGTGCAGTACTGTGGGGTTTGGTTATAGGGGTAATGACAGTTGGTGTGACAGAGCATGTGCAGTGCTGTGGGGTTTGGTTGTAGGGGTAATGACAGTTGGTGTGACAGAGCATGTGCAGTGCTGTGGGGTTTGGTTCTAGGGGTAATGAGAGTTGGTTTGACAAAGCATGTGCAGTGCTGTGGGGTTTGGTTCTAAGGGTAATGAGAGTTGGTGTGACAGAGCATGTGTAGTGCTGTGGATTTTGGTGTTAGGGATTATGAGAGTTGGTATGACAGAGCATGTGCAGTGCTGTGGGGTTGGGTTCTAGGGGTGATGAGAGTTGGTGTGACAGAGCATGTGCAGTACTGTGGAGTTTGGTTGTAGGGGTAAGGAGAGTTGGAGTGACAGAGCATGTCTATTTTAGTAATGA